>NW_013669535.1:48799-57132 GCF_000517525.1 Limulus polyphemus | reverse complement strand
TATATATATATATATATATATATATATATATAGTTCAATTTAGGACTATGCATTATGTTAAGCTTTGTAGTTTTTATTATTAATTTTTTATTTTCTTTCAAATTTAAAAATAAAATTGTGAGATACCTACAAACAACTCATAATCTTTGAAAATGCCCTTAAACAAACCACACTAGTAACATTTATACATAATAATACATATTACTTATAACATTTCAGTTTATTTGTGACTAAATAAATCATTTATTATAAGATATAAATGTAGCTTTGAAAGCAAACAAATTAATCTCTCTCCTTTACAGAAATTCATATAGACATAGCACATAAATTCCAGGATTTAGTATAATATATAAAATAAATACATGCGACTGCATTAACTATTTTCAAGTCTTTATAATATAAATAAATATACATATACACAGACACATGTAACAGTTGAAACATGAAAAGATTAAAATATTTTATTCAACAATTACAGTTTAACAATAGCTAAGGTCTTCAACTGATCTACAGGATGGTCTAAGATATATACATAGAAAATTATTTGAATTTCCTGACAAAATTATCTTTCCAGAAAACACACATTAAATACAAAAGTAAATGAGAACAGGTTAGTTCATAATGTCCCCAGTCATCTGCAACAGTCATGAAAAACCAAAACCACAAAAAATGTTTAAGATGCATCAGAATCCTATTACCATTTAGTCACCTTGTATAATAATATTCTATTGTGGGTTTGTTCTTCAAACTGATGCAAAATAAATCATTTACACATCACAAAATTAATTCTGCATGCATAGGACATATAAAAATAGGAAATGGATGCAATAATAAAGTAATATGCATATTAACCCTTTTCCAGACTGGGAGGGTGTCACAGATAGACTGAATTAAAATTAAAAAATAATCTATGTATTACGAAGTAATACATATTTTAATGAAAAGCAGTTCTACAGTTTATATGAACTAAACTTAACATAATTTTATTTTAAAGTATTAGCTAACATAATATTTATCAAAATTGGTTAAAAAACATCAAAGTAATTTTTATGAAACAGTAATTCTACATATTACAAAACAAACTTTATACAAGTCAGTTTTAAACTTTAATTAGAAACTTTATCTAGTATGCTAAATAAGTTATTAACAACTTTGTATTAGATCTAGTCTGGATCTATATTTATAGCACTAATGAATATTCATTATCAAGGTGTGGATGCTTTGTGCATACATGCAAACAGTTCAAAATGTGAGGTCAGCATTTTTTAAAATCTGTAAACAATATATTTATTACCCTTTGAGTTGAATTTCAACAACATCAGCAAAACTCACTAAGTATTGGCTTCTGTCTACAGCATTGCAAACAAGAAAATTACCAGTGTAACTTATTGTAGCACATATGTAAAGATATGAATCATGACTAATATATGATAAAGGCAACCTCACTTTGACATGGAGTTACATATAGTCATGTTTACATGATGGAAAGTGCTTATCTTAACAAAAGGTATCTCTTCTCTTAGGTATTCTGATAGGGCTTCACCTTGACTGGATCCCTGGTTGTCGTCTTGATCTTATGTTGCACAAGGTCTGTTTTGCCCAGTCCATCTGTGTACTGGCACAGTTGCTTCTGCAGGTCTTTCTTCGGCTTGTCAGTCAATTCATCATTTATGTTGATGACCTTGTATGTTTCATCTCCACCCAGTGGTTTTAGGCCTAGTAGGTCTTTTATCTTCCATAACAAAGTCATATGGCCCGGCATGGCCAGGTGGATAAGATGCTCGACTCGCAATCTGGGGGTCGCGGGTTTGAATCCCCGTCCCACCAAACATGCTCGCCCTTTCAGCCGTGGGGGCGTTATAATGTGATGGTCAATCCCACCATTTCGTTGGTAAAAGAGTAGCCTAAGAGTTGGCTGTGGGTGGTGATGACTAGCTGCCTTCCCTCTAGTCTTACACTGCTAAATTAGGGATGGCTAGCCCAGATAGCCCTCGTGTAGCTTTTATTTATGCAAAATGAAAGGAAGACAAGAGAACTGCAAATGTTGATGCAGACTATACATGAAGACTTAGTGTATGAACTAAGAACAGTCTTTTTATATAGCACTGAAAAATATTGTAAACATTTTTCTTGAAAAGGGGCTTATTGTTGGATATACAAGACTGTTTAGTGTAAGAGTTATTATTTAGTTCATTTAGTGATCTAATACTTAATGATTATTTAGTTTTCATAACAAAAATATTAAAAATAATTATTTCAAAGGTGATAGTTATGGAAAATTTTGTTACATGACTTGGTAGGAGTCGTATGTTGTGTGTGTGTAATTCAGTTGTTATAACTTGATGTCTCATTACTCTAACCTTCTGTATTTTTCTTGCTGCCTTAAGCGAGTATTGTTACATCATAGCATGTCATAGTTTGTAGAAAGTTTTAGGCCCTAGTTGGGAAATGTATATATAGGCAATCAAGTGAGGATAAGTCACAAAATGTTAACTTACTGAAAGTGAAGTTAAACTGTGCAATTGTTAGATTAGCCATAAAGGGCAATATTTTAAAGTATTTCACAGAGATAAGAAGAATAAATTGCCTTGTTAAAGGGTGTTCTATGATAATTGAACCGTCTGTGTTGACTGACAAAGAAGGAGACAATTATTTAAAATTCTGCATACAACTGTGGTAACCCATGATGTAACGTAGGTGAATTTATTGAAGACTGTATAATAAGAAATAGAGTACAGAAAATAATTTGTCTCGTCATATGAATAAGCCTGTGTGAACTTGTGACAAGAAAAGAGAATTATTTAAAGTTTTAGATACAACTGTGATATCCTATCATGTAAAGAATTTTTTAATATACATTCAACTTGTTTTGAATATATATATTATTTTAAAACAAGTGGATTGTGTGCTGTCCATTTATTGTTTGAATTTATCACCAATAAGTCACAGGCACTTACTGTAAAAAATCTGGCCCCAATAAAAACCTGACAAGCATAAAAAAACAAACTGATAATGGATATCTAAGACACCAGTAATTTCAATGTGTTCTGATGTCTGAATTTCAATTACAGCATCACATATGCAAGTTTTAGGTAACACACGTGCATTATAAGACTACCTCCATATATAATGTTTGTACATAATTTAAGATACTATTCAGTATTCAACAGATAGAAAAACAATTTCTTAAAATGTATCATAATTAGTGTAACATCAGAAAAAATCTGGTGAGCTCATCAAATTTGCCAGCTTAATGCAGGCATACTAGTACACCATATGGAAACTCACTAAATACTGGGCACTCCAAAAGCAGTTTAATTAATAACCCAATGTTATACAATTTTCAGTTTTCAACACTTCTAAATTTAGTACTTTCACAGTTAAACTCAGTTTTACAGCAGTATATTAAGGAATAATGTGAGGACTTGACCTTTATTAAGAAAATGTGAAACAATTTTAATTATTTATGTACTATGCAACATAAAGACTAAAATGCTGTCCACAACTAAATTCTATACACATGTAGTTCATAGAAAAAAACAACAGCTATGCATATGGTGTTTTCTTTCTCCTTGTATGAATATATTATTTTGTGTTTGGGGGAACAAATGGTGAAATGTCTGAGACAAGGGGTACCCGTTTATGATGAGCCTTCTTCTGCCACCTTTTCTATAGTTTTATATATGTGAATGCTTTTCTGGATTGCCCTTTTAATCGAAACATACAGCATATGCACAAACACAATGTATAAAAATGTACATATACATATAAAACAATGATTTGGATGTTTAAGTTATTTGACTATTAAAAAGGTCATAAGATAAAAACTTAACTTTTTGGGGGAAATGACATTAAAAATTTAATTTTAACCAGTTATTTCTGAGCTCAGCTGAGCATTCGTGGACAACTAAATGTGAGAGATTTCACATCTTTACCAAGGTCTGTTTGATATCCACCAGTGAGGGTAAAACACTTTAATGAATAATCCCACAAATACAAGAATCACCTTTCATTCTTATGTCCATGTTAACAACAGATGGTGAAATTTTTCAAAAAACTACAGAAGGCGATATTATAATTGAACCACATGTCTCTTGAAAAATATCCAAATTTAAAGGAGCTTTGCTTTACATATACACCTGTTATTTGGTAATAACAATAAGAAATTTTGGTGATAATACAAATATGTTGAAAAACTCACAATTTTTTAAAAACAACAATTATTTTATACACAATTCTAATCCAGTATAAAATAATCATTATTTTTAGAAAATTGTGAGTTTATTAACATTGAATATTACAAAGGTGCCAAGAAAGTAAAAAAAAAAAGATAATAGAAATACACTGAAAACTGCAGAAGGAGCAGATCATTACAGGATGAAAATTCAATGGCAAAAAATGTAATCAAAAAAGGTTAACTCTGATAAAATTAAGAGTTGACTTTCTCTTGACATACACTATTTTAAAGAAATATTTTGAAATTGATTGCATAAAAAGATTAGATCAGTGTACACAATATTATCACAAGTTTGCAAAACTCCTTTGAACTGTTTAGAAACAGTAAACTTAACAGTATATATCATTTCAGCAGTGATGTAAATAACAACTAAAAATATGTCTCCTCAATATATAGGATGGGGCAAAGTTAATGTACAGTTGGTATTATATGGTTGATACTAAATATTGCAAGGACAGTTCAAAACAATTTAATTTGGGGCAAGAAGAAAAAACCAAAGAAAGCACAAGACTGATGAAAAAACAGAATTTTGTATTGACTGGATATAAAATATACTGGGATAATTACAGGCACATCAACTCAGATAAATTTTGGAAAACTAGAAAAATCAAGAACCTTTCTACATCAACACAATGAAGCCTGGAGATCAGCAGTTTGTAGCTACCATTGGTCAAATTATCACTGTTCCATGAACCAAATTAGAACCACAACTAATCAATCGTGTTAAATCTAATTCAATTCTTTTGGAAACTATATTAACCCCTGCAAAAACTGGTACAAGCTGACCTGAAGACAAAGTCTTTCCAAATATCATCCTTTATGAGCTACTTTTGTAGATTAGTCCTCCAAGATTTTCTCTACAAGTACAACTCTGAACTAGCAGTTGTTGCCTATTTCACCTTTATTTGTTCCCCAGTTTAATTACTGATTGTTTCAGAGTAATAATTAAAAATTAATCTACGTTCTCAATGAAACAAGTGTATAGTCATTTTTGATCCACCCTTTATAATGGGGAGACAAGGTTTCACTTGGAATTGTAACTCTGAGATGGAACTAGAGATCTTTGTACAATAGGTAACTACATATACAAATAAATTTATAGAACTTTATTTTATATTTCTTATAACTATACATTACTTATAATTAAACAGCTTTTTATTCAATAACATGTTTAAATCTTAACTTCATAAGATGTAAACAAAGTCTTAAAGCAGTTTAAAATTTTTGTTCCTTTTTAATGGGAAGAGTGTTGTTGCTTCTTCGTTTGCAAATGTTTAATATTTGGAGTGATGCTGGAGAGCTGGATTCTCATATCAGGTGTAGCATTCAGTCTGTTCCTGCATTTTGTTTTGTTGCAGTGTAGCAGCAGAATCCAGCTTAACACAAGTATGTTGTAATGAAGGGAAGGAGCTCACGAACTGCACATTTCGCCACACTTGGTTACTCGTGAATTAGGCTAATCCAAAAATTAAAGGAAGTTTGCTGAAGCTTTGTTTTAGTGTGGAGTCAGAAGTCATGTCAATCAAGCTCTCATAATTATGCATTGATAATCTGACATGCTTGGCTGTTAGTGAATGGATTATGCACCCATTCATTGTAGTGATTTGATGGAGGAAAATATTCCAACAAAGTGAAGAGTAAGTCATGCAGGTGCTGTGTAAAATCAATGAAAACATTTTCACTGGGGACAGAATTAATTTTGGTAATAAAACCATTCAATGTTAGGAAGCAATCACAGTTCTTGTTTTCAAAATGCCAGTTTCTGTAAGACTGGTGAAATTTTGTCTTTTGCAGTAAAAATGGTAACATCCGTTCCTCGCAGCAACAAATTCACTTCATTTAGTTTTTTAAAGATATCTGCAAGATATGCAAGTCTCAGGAGCTGTGACATATTTAAAAAAGTCTCATAGTTAAAATTGGTGATTAACACAAAATACTAATGCTTCACAACAAAGCTCAAAAAGTCTTACAAGCACCTTGCTTCACGACAACTACCTCATCTCCATATGTATAAGCAGTACTGTGTGCTGACTATCCATTTCTTTGCACAGAATTTTAAATAGTCTGGATTTCAGTGGTTGAGTTTTAATATAATTTATAACTTGGACTGCTCCATCCAACACATCTTTAAGACATGTAGGCATTTTTTAATGGCATGTCTGTGGAGAACACAGTGACTGCTGGTGCAGCTCGTGCCACAGTTTTGATTTGTGTTACAGCACCTGCCCCGGAACCATCACTGCACACATCAAAACATTTTTTCCAACTACTTTTATATCTTTTCATGAAGTTGTTAATGCAGTTGAATATTTCTTCACCAGTTGTGTTGCTTTGCAAAGATTCACATAAGAGCAGGTCCTTCTCAACAGATTGATCAAACATATAATGCACAAACAACAGCAACACTGCTAGCCCTGACATGATTGTGAGACTATCTAGCTGTAATGAATATTGCAATATTTCAGTTGAGAAACTAACTCGTTGTCAATGTCAGAAGCAAGATCTTGAATTTGATGGCCGATAGTATTGTTTGACAGCTGTGATGTCTCAATTTGTTTACTAGCCTGCTCATCAAGCATAGACTTTACAATATCTTTGGTGCAAGGTTTAATAAGGATTTCTCCAATTGTATGTGTTTTTCACATGAGTGCAATACAGTAAGTTATTTTGTAAGATGCCTCTGTTGCATTTTCATTCTGTTTTTGACATCAAGGTCTTATAGTCTGTAAGTGTATTAACCTTTCTTTTTAAAAAACTACATCTTTATCTTTGGAATGATTTGTTTCCAAATGCTGTTTCAGTTTAGCACATGCCATAGAACTGTTGGATAATATTTTGTTGCACATGACACTGCCTCAAGGGAATCTTTATTTCCAATGTATGTAAATTCATAAGACAAATAACTCTCGTCATATTTATATTTGTTATTGCTTGCTGTTAATTCAGTTGATTTGGGTGGTGGTTGCTTAATTTTGGAAAGATCATTTTCTGATTTTTCTACAGTAAAGTGCTGCAATGGTCCATCTTCAGCTGCAGTCAATACATCAGAAGAGCTTGTTTTTTGCTTTAAACTTCCTTCTTTTAGCCAATGATCCATGGATAAGCAGTATCAATACTTGAAATAACTGTAATTTTGTTAGATTATGAAATATTCACAAACTCAAAATTAGCTTGTTCTTTCTTGGAAAATGCTGAACTAGACTATCACTAGTGACTAATCTATAGAAAGTCATCAATTAGGCTCCACCCATAAATGAAATAGTCAATGACAAGTCTAAAGAGATTTTGCTCTCTTTGTATAGGTCACTAGTAGAGCTGGGCAATTAGTAGAATTTATTAATCCATTAATTATTTGGCTCATTAATCAATTACACTATTATTCTCATGAGTTGGTTAAAAACATTATGTTAAAAATTGAGTTTCTATTAAATTACTATTAAATCTATTAATGTCATGACAATAATTATCTAACTGAAGTTAGTTTTCCAGTTATTACTATTTTCAATCATTTGAACTATCCATGTAGTCAAAATATTGCTATTATATTTATTTGTTATTAACCACAAAGCTACATACTGGGCTATCTATACTCTGCCCACTACATGTTAACTTTACAAGTTTTTTACTTCAATTATGTTCAGCTTTGGACCAGCAAGGCCTTGTGATTCAAGGGTTTCGTGTTCAATTCCCACTGATCATCCTGTCTTTGTTATGACAAAACTACTAAGGCTATCTTCCAATATAACAAAGTGTTAAGCTGCTGAATAAAGGGAAGACAACTGGCTGGCAGCACCCACCAGCAGGAATCCATACCATCACTTGTTGAACATTGTAATAACCAATTAATGGGTCTATCATTTAACTGATTAGCAAATATAACTAATCACAGAGATCTAATTGCAATACATAATACTTATATTGGAATATATTGCAAACAATTTTTCAGGGCAATAATTATAATTACATCATTCTTTACCACCCTAACATAGGATTTTGGTAAGAATAGTTTATGAAAGCATTTCAAATGTACCTCATTAAATGAATTATGCTGCCCACGAAGCTTTTTTAAGCAATACCAATAAAATCATCAGGCCAG
>NW_013669535.1:37152-48709 GCF_000517525.1 Limulus polyphemus | reverse complement strand
GCATTTCAAATGTACCTCATTAAATGAATTATGCTGCCCACGAAGCTTTTAAGTCAATACCATAAATCATCAGGCCAGCTGGTTACAATATAAAAATATTCTAATTATATATATATATATATATATAATTAAAGTACAACCTGAAACACAATTTTTTTTACCCGGTTGTTTATGAAACATCAAAGTTTCTGAAAATATTTTTTCAGTTTACATTTCTCAAAAAATGTACATGAATAAAATTACTTCTTGATGCATGTGCATCATTCTGTTATTTAATATTTGTACTTTCTCATAATTATAAATGTAAAAAAAAAAATTTTTCATATAAACCTCAAACAGAAATCTTACCTATTTGAAGGATACTATGATTTAGATTTAATATTAAAGAGCACATAATCAGTTGTTAAAATAGAGCTAGGATTATATATATCTAATAATTTTTGTATTATAACGGATTTTTACTCTGCATTTTATTACTTATATGTTACAAAGATATACATGATTGCTTTACATTATGTTTCTATATGAAAGACCTTTTCATGACAATGTTTCAAACTAGGTCATTGCCTATGTAAAGCACTGTAGTTCATACTGCCACAAGACATAATTCAAAATATTTTTATATGTAGAGACTATCCTAAATGTTATGCTCTAATGACAATCACTGTGTTCTGTAGTTGGAATTTTGTCTCATCAACTTATATTGCTTATTTCTGTACTGGTTCTGTGCATAACTTATAAACTAATTAACATCTCATGAATTATAATTCAGAATAAATTGACTTACAATTTTTCATAAACAGTTTTTCCTAGTTAAAAGTAATGTGTCCTTCTACAGCAAGTTGATCATGCTATAGCATACATATTGTGGTGTTACTTGGCATCACTTACAAAGTAGAGGTATGAGTAAAAGTAATCATGACTCACACATTCTAACCACATGTTTGTCACCCTGTTAGTGAAAAAGAAACGGGAATTTATGTTTGAAGAATACAGGATTTGGGTTTTTATACAAATACACAACAGAACACATTTCTTGAACCTGTTTCTCCTACTGTATTCAATATTCTGGTTTAATTAGTTGTCTTCTCAAGTGTGGATCATAATTAAGAAATCAGGCTGAATTGCAAATTAATTGAGCTAAACAGAAATTCCAATGCATACTTTTACCTTACTCACAAGATTTATTATCCTATAATACTGGTTATCCCATTCATGTTTCATGTATCAGTGTTATAAGCTTTCAGTATTAACATTTTAGTAAAATATACTTCAGAGAGATTTACCTCTATCATAACCATAAGTTACATGTATATCATTTGTTCATGTGAAGAATTAGACTTTTCTTATCCCCCTTTCTCTACACTACCTCTCTTATTGATCACCATTCGTAATGTGTATTCTCACAGAAGCTCATTCTATATGAAAATTTTCCTTGTGGAATTGCCTGTCTTGTGACCTCTAATTATAGAATAGGCCATTCACATTTTACTTATTACTACCTCTAACTTGCATTTAGACAATCTTATATATTGTAGCTGCATCTTTTCCAATGCCCAACAGAGTGGGAATAATTATGGCAGAGGTAGTATTTATTTGAATTACATTTTTCTAAAAGGCTGATTTTTTATGTATGTGATTGCACCTCTACTACAGCCCCAAGCCAAATTCCACACCGAAATAGAGATGATACAAATATGGTTGCTGAATGAGTTGCTTATTTAACTGTTTGTCTAAAATTACTAGACATAGACTAATAACAATCTAACAATATGTAATACCTTCAAGTCATCAACCTATCTGCATGAACAAGACTTCTGTTTATTTAAAATTAGCTGTAGCTTCATAAGAAGCATAGAAAATGAAAAACAAGAGACCAGCTGAAATCATATTCTGCTTAAACATCATCTATGTACTGTAATTTCCATGAGCACTAGTGTTAGAACAAAGTTTCTTTCTTGATGAAGCAAAAGAAATACACTGGAAGTGGGGAGGAAGGGTGGAAGGTTAACTAGAGAGGTATAATACATTTTCAGATAAGGAAAATAACTTAAGAAATGTATACTCACCTCTCATATTGATTCCCTTACTGATAAGATGGTGGAGAGGCCAGTGTAAAGAAATAAATCACAATGATGAGTCCCTTTCTGAAATCATGGGATCCGAAAGTGAACACCTTGGAGCATGTCACCCATTAAGGAGGTAACCTAGTGGGGCAACAGTCAGTGGGAGACTGCATCCTCTTCAAAGGTGGTAATTTCTGCCTAATAAAGATAATGGAGCAAAAGAACCTTCTACATGATGCTAAAGTGTCAAAAAGTTGACAGAATATGAAAATGCTCAACCAGCTTTTACCTCTCAGGCAGTAAGTTGGGCATGAATGTGTAGTGTGGGTAGAGAAATGTCAGGCCATACTATATTAAAGAATTATGTGAGATACTTATTAGAATAATCAGCTGCAGGGAGAAAATGTTCCATTTCTGCATCCTGAAGAGAATGCAAGACCCATTTGGACTGTCTAGCCACCAAGAATAACTTGGTTCATAGTTTAGTGAGGAGGCCTGTATTATACTTCAAGAAAACACTCCAGCCTAATTTCCAATTGAGGGTGTGTCCACTTGGTCTCATACCAGTCAGATTACACCAACCCAATGGGGAACTCTCCATATGGACTTCCTCAGCAGCTTGGAACTGGGGAATCACAAATTCTCCTGTTACTCTACACAAAGTAAGAGGGTTGGGTGAATTTGTATGGAGGAAAACACTGGAGAGGTGCTAAGACCAAAGAGGTATCATCTCATCTCCATAAGGTTCCACTATGATGACCCTAAACTTGGGTCATCGTGGCTGCATAATTTATTTTAAACTAAATATTTTCTAAATAAAATAAATTGTGACAAAATTTCTGCCTTACTTTCACCTAGAATTCTCAATTATTGGCTATATTTTGATGTTAAAGATAAGTTTGGTTGTTAAAAGAAATTTCACCATATAAAAATTTATTTACACCTCCATGCTAGTGGATCTTTGATTGATCTTAAGTGAAATAAATGAAGTCATGTTATTACTTAAGACATATGAATCGGGAAGACTCACTCAATAAAAATATAGACCTACTCATTAAATTTGCATTAGATAGATCAAAATGCCAGACTCACCATCAAGTCTGCAATGCACAGGTTTCAAGGGGATGCACATTTGAATAATGCAGTATTCCTACAATCCTGCACTCTAGGCACAGTACTAAATAAGTTTTGTTTCATGATACATTGGGAAAGAAAACATTATTTCCCAAGAAACAGAAGCTACTTATGTTTCAGCCTTTGTGTATAGTGTTAACACTGATGACTAATTTAAAGTGCAAGATACTTTGGGCATAGTTTTTACACTATGATTTTATTAGAAAAAGTACCACACAGTCTTACATTGAGTGATATATATATAATGGTGTTTCAAAAGTCATTTCCTCTGTTCAGGTGATTATGTTCAGGAAAATGGTGAATACAGTGCTGTGAAACTCTGTGTGCAGACTAATTTGATCATGTGCTAGACAACATATGCATTGCATTTGTACTAAATTCATACTATCTGCTTGTATATGATTTTGGATGACACTTGTATACCCAGTGCAGTGTGTCCCTGATGTCATACTAACACATCCATAACAAGGTACATTGATTTTCACATAGTAAAATTGGCCTACACACCAAGTTTAACAACACTGTATTCATCCTGAATTTAGGTAAATGAACACAGAAAGGGGCTTTTGAAACACCTGGTATTATTCATAACAGCTTCATACAATTTACTAGACTTTAAATTTTAATCTAATTGTATATATTATCTATAACTAGTAAATGATATTTAATATACTGTAACTTATTCTCCATCTTACCAAAGCAATATACTTTGTACTAATAAGTTAAGATTATAATACTAACAGTACAAGTTACAATTTAAAGTTAGACAACAATATGCTTCATAGTATCAGTATCATATTTATAGTATTAGAATTCACTTCCTAAATATCTATTCATATCAACAAAATAACTGAGTTATTGCATATTTTATAGTTTCCTTAAACTTTTGAAAGCGATGTTTTGTTGAATGTACTTTGTCAATGTCAATAAATAAAATTCTAAGCCTAATTTTATAAGAATTATATTTATAAGTAATGTAACCAAGGCTGTAGTAAACTAGTATTATTAGTACAATAGTAGTGGCAGTTAAGGAACTATTAGTAATATTAAAAATAAAGTTAATATTGCAGTCCTAGTACTGCTATTACTAATACTAATAGTAGTATCAGTATTAGTGAATAGTATTAATTATGTTATTAGTATAAGTAATACTAATATAGTAATATAGAGTACAAATTACAATTACAAAACTGTCAATAGTAATACTAGTACTATTGAGTACAAGTAATAGTACCGTAACTTGTAAGTAAACGTTGTCAAACTTGTTGACACGGTTTTTGCTTCAGTAATTTTTGATAAAATAACATTAAATTAGTTAAAATGAAATCACGTAAAAGATTACCTTTAACTTTCTTCGCAGCTTACTTATCTAACTTTAGTTCTCATTTCTATCGCACTATTTAATTTGCAAATCGCAGACCTAAATCGCAAACACCTTAGCAAGATACTATGGTGACACCTAGTATGAATGAAAATATTTTCGTTATCTAATAAAATTTAATACCTGTTTATGTCTACAACCATTTTAAAAAAGCTTAAATAATAAAAAAATAATAGTATTACAATAATATAATACAGAAAAATTACATTAAAAATTCGAAAACTAAATATAATAAATGATAAGCAATATAAATATATTATCAAAATAAGCGATAAGAAAATATCCATTCAATTAATAACAGAAAATAAATCAACAATTAAAAAAAATGTAGATTTTAATAACATTAAGGTTTCTAAAAAGCAAGTTTTTTATTCTGTTTAAGTTTGAAAAATACTGAAAACGTACCGCAATGAATATCATAGTTTTTAACATATCGCATAACGTGCACATCATATCTGTATGCCAATAGATTGTGTCTGATAATTTCTGGATTTAATAATTTCAAAATGAAATTAAATCTCTTTAGTTTTGGAATTGATGAAAGCAGTTGCATTAAAGTTTAGATCAGCAAATATCACACATTAAACATTATAGGCAATAAAAAACTGGCAAAGATAAGAGATAGATGCATGACATAAAAATATACAGATATCTCAGAAAATTCGCATAAATCTACATACGGACTAGTTATGCTAGATGTCTCTAATTTTAAACTGATAGACTACAGCGAATGCAACTAGTCAATGGCACCCCAATACCAACATTGGGCTTCTTGACCATCACTCTTAGAATGCATCCATGGCGGAATTTGTTTTTGCAAAAACGGGACACGAATAAAAAACCTTCGAATCCATAGTCCGGCATTCTAATCACTGGGTTAAACTATCGTCCAGAATTCCTGCAACACAACTCTAATAAAGGGAGAGGACACAATTCTTATGCTAGCAAATCATTAAAAATAAAAACAAAACATTTACAAACTCAGTTGGTATGTAAACATTATATTGTTGCGTCAACAGAGGTCACGTGACTAGTATCACGCCACGTCGTTTTCGAACATTCACGTCCTTTCCTTAAATCTCGGGATCCTTCTAGATATAGTGTAGTCTTGTATATATAAGACGGTCACAAATTGACGGCAACAGTGTGTGTAATTGAACGGAGTATTGTTGAGTCGAGCACGTGAGACGTTAGTTGAGAATTATAGCGTTTGTTATAGCGCGACTGTTGAAATTAAGTGTATCGCAAAGTTATATTCATAAAGAATAAACCAGTTTTATTTAAGAAAGGACTTGTGTCGCTAAAGTTTCGTCGGAACGAATTTACGGAAAATTAACTAACGAACGGAGACGTAACAATATATATTTTCTCGAGAAAGAAATCTCAAATGAATAATAATGCAAAAAATGGTATTACTAACATTCCCATTTTATGTGGAAACGCCACCATCCCGAATTAGAATATTATAATTCCCAGTTAAAAAATTCGAATCGATATAAGATTTTGACAGAAAACTACCAATAAATTACAGCACAACTGCCGCTTTTGGGGTGGCTATTGAGAATCCGAGGTTTTAAAAGAGATTAATAAAATCTATTTTAAAAATTTTTTTAGTAATTCAATAGAAAACTCTAGTGAGGGAGCTTCACACTTCATTTGGTAAAAGCACAAATAAAAATTGTCACGCCTTCTTTTAATCATAAAACATTATTATATCAAATGTAAAGGCGTAATTACAGGAGGAGGGGAAGAAGGGGAAAGTGTTTTGACGGGTCTCACCCTTTTCGTTCCAAATTTTCTCCAGTAAATCTCAAATCAGCTACATTCAGAAGGTAGTTTGGAAACTGTATCCTAGTGTTTTGCACGTTACCTGCTTTATTGTTTGTTTGTTTTTTAATTTCGCGCAAAGCTACACGAAAGCTATCTGCGCTAGCCGTCCCTAATTTAGCAGTTAAGACCAGAGGGAAGGCAGTTAGTCATCAACACCCATCGCCAACTCTTGGGCTAATCTTTTACCGACGAATAGTGGGATTGACCGTCACATTATAACGCCCCCACGGCTGAAAGGGCGAGCGTGTTTGGTGGGACGGGGATTCGAACCCGCGACCCTCAGATTCCGAGTCGAGCACCCTAACCACCTGGCCATGCCGGGCATACCTGCTTTACAATTTGTTCAGTGATGCCGAGTCTGTGTTGGAGTTTTGACCCATTTTCCTATTAAGTCCTCTTTTACTCCAAGTAATAACTTTAAATCTTATCAAAAGATCAAAATCTTATCGAAGCCCCGTTTTTAGCGTTAAAAGCTCTAAGTCTTACTGCTGAACCACTGTTGAGGATGGGGCGCTCAGCAACTATTGCAAATTCTGAGACAATTCGTATCTATGAGAAATGTTACAAACGTAAAACTACAATAATAAAGGTTTAACATAATTTTTGATATTAATGATAAGAATTTCAGTGATAATAATACTGATATTTTGAATATTTAATAAGCTAATTTGGATGGAAATTTTTGGATAAATTAATCTAAATACCTTCCAATCAGTTTTATAAGTATATCAAAATATTATTTTTTTTAAAATAAGACTAGGTCAATAACCTGAAATGCTACCCAAAGTGGTATATGATTAAAAGTCGAAAATCTTAACATGAAACGTTTATCAGTTTTCTTAAGTTACATGTTCCAGTATAAAATATTAATATCAACGTTCATCAACAACTCAAGAGTATAATTATTGTGAAGTAATTCACAAACTTATAACGCAAATTTATCAAATGTATTTCAAAGTTAAGCGTCAGTTTTTCATATCTGTCTTTCAAAACAATATAGATAATTGTATTTTATTCATTGTATTAATGCAAAAATTACTTAAATTACAAAGCATGAGGTTAAGTACCGAATGATTATATTATATGTTATATAAGAAATAGTTTGTTTGTTTGTAATTAAGCACAAAGCTACACAATGTGCTATCTGTAAGTTCGCAGACCGCTATACCACTGAGGAGCTACAAGAAATTATAGGAAAACTATAAGAATGTGGTATTATTGATACTGGCCAATGTACAATAAGAAATTGTTTGTCTTTTAACAATTTCCAATTTAAAACGTGAAAATTTAAAGAAACGGTTAACTGTTTTGTCGAAACGCTTTCCGCAATTTTTTCCCCTAAAGCGAGTTTATTTTATTTTGTTGGTTTTGTTACATTTAATCATAATGCAGCTGCCTTTATTCGTTATCCGGTTGAAAAGGATGTGTGAATTATCTTAGGCGATTCCTTTTGACATCATTTTCCTCGAAATTCATTGGAATTATTACTTATGAGAATTAAAAATCATGTCAGAATATCAATAACAACAAAATACTAAACCAAGCAGAATTCGAATCCACGCATTTGATACTAGACAAGTGTTCCAACAAGTTAGTTCGTTCTGAACATTCTGCAAACACAGTTTATGTAAAAATAACACTGAAATATCCTGGAAAGTGACAAATATTAAGAGTTCGAATTCTTAACCCTCGAATTATCGATAGGGTCGGTTTTTTCTTCTTTCATTTTGTTATAAAACAATATAAAGTATTTAAATGCATCAACTGGTTTTGGAGTCCACGTCTTTATTGATCACACAGTTCCTAATAACATACGAGCCTAAAAAAGTATTGTAAACAAAGATACCATCAATGTTGTAAATAAATCACATAGAGTATCATAGGTATTTTACAAAAAAAAAATGAGTGATTTCACCCTTTTTATAATTAGTTCTTTACTCCGAGTGTTGTATATAATATGTAAAAACATAAAATTACTCACTAAAATTTAATATGTGGACCCCACCGGAAGTGAGCGGTGTAAAATCAAGTCATTCATTTGAAAATCGGAGGAGTCTTTATCACTTTCAGCGATAAGTTTGCAGACTTACAACGCTAAAATCCGGGGTTAGAATCCACACAGTAGACAGAACATAGACAGCCAATTGGGTAGTTTCGTGCTATAAACAACCAACCAACATGTTAAGAATATTTTCGTTTACTCCCTTCATAAGGCGTAATAAACAGTCACTTATTTTGTAGTCAAAATACACCTACACACTAAGTTGTTACATGGTTTCGACTTTTTTCTTTTTAACAAGACGGCGTTACCCTGAATTCTAATTTTCACGTGTGGTATAGTTTTGTATAAAAATGCACAAAATCAAACATTTATATTTAAAATAATTCGAAGATAACCAGTATTTAACACAACGTAATCCACTCCGGTTACATAAAAGAACCACAAATTTGTGGGATATACACATAGGACTAGTCTTAGAATACAGTAGTCAAAACGTTATTTGCTATAAGTGGGAAAATCCACTTCTTGTCAGATGGCTACTAGTTCAACAAGATAATTTCCATCATAAGATAACGATTCTCCTATACCTTAGGGTTTAATATAGTGAAAGAGTTTTGGATAAAATCCTCCACTGTTATAAGAAATAACACATGGAAACTAAAGCGTAAAAACATTATACATATAATCGTGTTATTTACAATGGAACTCGACAACCATTTCTGATGAAAGTGTGTTGCAGGATATCGAGTAGTGCATTATAATTCAGGAAATTACCAGCATTCATTGAAATACATTCTAAAAACGAAGTAAAGTGGAAAAATATGATAAAAGTAGTGAAACTAACAACAACAACAATATACAAATATCGCCGACCTAAATTAAGACGCACGACTTTGCAGCTTATCGACTTACTATCTTCAAATTAACACCTTCGAAAATGGCGAAGCAACTAGCTGCAAATGTATTGTGGTAATTCACTTATTTTATTAAATTCAGTTTTAGCGGATTTATCGTGGTGATGACTTCAGACATATCATATATAATAAGTTTATAATATTATAGTTATACGAAGTTGAGTGGACATATGTTTAAATATTAGCATAATGTAAATCAATAATTTTTTAGCATGAATGACAGAGGTATAAAGAAATATTAAAATTGAAAAAAAATATATATGAAGAAATTCGCCAGGAAGGGTGACTTTGCTCTAAATAACACCAACGTGTTTAAAACTATAGCATATCTTACTTTTAGTAGTTATTGTTATTTTAAACACAAGAAACAGTTGACAACGGAAGCGGAAGAACGTTTTTTACCTCTTTGCTTTGATAATAAGAAATCCACTAAACTTAGCTGGTGTGTTGTACTCTGTAGATTACTGAACAAAAGGATGGTGACGTCACAGTCTTACATACCCTCTGGTGGCGTTACAGGTACGTGAAAACTCGTTTTCTTGTTTCTGTATTGAACCGACCTACTTGAGCAAAACTACCAGTGGGTACAGGCATTAGTACTTGTTCGACGTTCCAAAAGAAGCGACGTGAGTGTTTTACTTCTAGAGCATGTCTCAGGCTGTAGTCTGTTGTAGCATGTGTTTTCAGAGTAATAATTAGATGTGTGAAGTTATTTAGCGAAATATTATTATTTCAATTATTTTTAAGTTTCTGATTAGTTAACAAGAAGCTGTTTTGCCATTCTCAGGTTTACCGGTCTTAGTGAATCGTTTCTAATATCAACAGTGTGTGTGTGAGCCACCATCTGTGTAGGAAAACAACACAGCATTTTTGATAACACGGGAGCGTACACCTGTCGTATACTGTTATGTATCTACGTGTCAATACGGGGGAACCGTTAAAGCAGCTGAATCTGACGTATCATGATCAGTTGAATGTGAGTATACCGTTCCATTGCAGCAATACTGTGAAGAAACATTCTATTGAACATCATCCTGGTATGGAGTTGGTGGCTGTTCAACTTTTAGGTATAGTGGGGATGTTTGGCAGCATGTTAGCAGCCTTTATGGTGCCATACTTGTGTGTTGCCCGCTGGCCAGCAACTCTACGTGGCATCAGGTATCAGCTAGCTCTCAGTCTAGCAAACTGTTTCTCGGGGGGAGTCTTTCTGGCTACATTTTTTGTGGGGCTACTTCCCGAAGTGCGAGAGATGTTTGAAGCAATTTTAGAGGTGAAGGGCATTCACACTTCTATTCCAGTTACTGAGTGTATGGTCTTCGTTGGATTTTCCCTTGCTTTGTTGATCGAACAAGTAGCGCTAGACTATCAAGAAAAAAAATCTGCCGTCCTTTCAACAAACTCCAGTTCCTCCATCAATATAGACAAGAATGACTTTCAAACAAATTCTGGCCCACGCAGGTCAAAGAATAACTTAAAATGTCAAAGTCGAGAACCACTTCTCCCTGGTGCTAGTCAATCAACGGAAGAAGAAGATACAGATTCAAAAACCACAAAGACTATATCTAACCATGTAAGTAAATCAGACACTGACCAGACATCCTCCGATGACGATTATACCGATAAACTAGAAAGTTCTCCACTAGCTACAAGTGGCCACAGTCATACAAGTGGACACGGGCATTCACATGCCGATGTCAGTAGTTTAGTGCGTGAAGAGTCGGGTGTTCGTTTTCTTTTGCTGGTTTTGTCTCTTAGCGTTCACTCAATATTCGAAGGCTTAGCTTTAGGCTTACAGTCCAATGTTGGTACACTGATTAACCTGTTGCTTGGCGTTGCTGTCCACGAGTGGCTGGTAGCGTTCTCCATGGGTGTTAATATCGCCCGTCTCAGTCTGTCACGTGGAGCTACTTTGCGGTTCGCTGCTCTGTTCTCCGCCACAATTCCGGTAGGGCAGGTATGTAGAAAATGTTATCAAACTTTCTGATCATTGAGTTTTTTTAAATAATTAAACGTTTAAACAATATTTAAGAAATGGTATTAAGCCTAGATCATAGTTTGACAACCACAACACAAGAAAGAAAAATTAATGAGCTTAGACACGTATCATCCACTTTATCCCATGCTTTTATTTTAAGTTTTACTGATAACCTTATAAAACCTAGAAACCGAAACTTACATTCTTGTTACTGTTGATCAACATGCAGAACACCAAAAATATAAATTATATATA
>NW_013669535.1:34139-36191 GCF_000517525.1 Limulus polyphemus | reverse complement strand
AATTACTCACTCTACACACACATTATTACGTCACGTTGTCACCCTCTTATATATATACCAGACGACCCTATCTAGTAAATGCTAGGGCATTCATGAAGGAACAAGATAGTTCTAGAAACGTGGCGTCACACTAGTCACGTGACCTCGCTGACGCAACAATATATTATCTTAATTTCAAAATAATATTGAATTTCTGGTGATTTACGTGTGTGCTTCTTTAGATCTGTTGTATGTGCTCATTTCGAACGTTCTGTATTTGGTAACCGAGAGGAAGGGTGTACTGAATCGAAACGTTATACAAAATATAACATCTATTTATCATTTACTATATGTATATGAGTTTCCCTTTCTTTACATTTGCAATTTAATTATATCACAGTTTCCTTGCTATGATTCCTTGTTCGATTTATTCTTTGTTTGGCGAACTGTCGGGCATCAGTATACCTGAATCCACAACCAGATAACCTGAGAGCTTTAGGAATATAAGCCTCTCTTCTCTAGAGGCGAAGAAGGGATGCCTACCTGTCTATTATATGTCTGTTTAAGCGTAACACTGCATAATGGGCCATCTGCGCTGTATCCACTTTAAAAATAAGCTCTTAACTCCAGTGTTATAAGCCCTCAACTTCAGACTTGTCGCTGACCTACAAGAAGACACGTACCATCCGAAAATTTGCGGGTCATCTGGTCTCTTGTTACGTAATTTGTCTATTTTTTTATAAACTATATAAACCGGTAAGAACTGACGGCAAGAAGGTAATGTGTAATTGAACAGCGGACAGAGAGACGTATTGTTGAGTCGAGCAAGTGAGACGTTCGTTGTGAATTATAGCATTTGTTATAGCGCGACTGTGGAAATTAAGTGTATTGCAAAGTTGTATTCAGAAAGAATAAACCAGTTTTACTTAAGAAAGGACTTGTGTCGCTAAAGTTTCTTCGGAAAGAATTTTTACGGAAAATTAACTAACGACCAGAGACGTAACAATATTCAGCAATATTGTGATAAGCTGAAACATGAAACGACCTTGACAAAATGATTTGACAGTACAACGTATCGGTACTAAAATTCTTACCCGTAACGTTTTACTTATACTGTTTTTAAGCACATTACTTTATTAAAACACGAACTTGTGTAATTCTGCTATGAACGTGAACTTCCTGTAATTAATAATTCGTTTTCTTTATTAAATTAAAACTTTAATTAAACGCCAAGATCTATATTGTGGAATGTTGTTTGTATCATGGCGCTCTTAGAACGAGACAAGATATTTACAGGGCACGTGATACGTATATGAGACATTATATACTGAAGTATAACTTGCGCAATCTCGTGCAAAATTCGAGTTCAACGACAAACTCTGCGTGTGTACATTTCACGTTTCAAATAATTTGTATAACAGTACGGGAGAGTCAATTTCACAAATATTGACAGTGACACAATAGTTAAAGTCTGTTAGATCACATGTGCACAAACTTTATAAAATTTTCGTGAGATGAATATAAATTCAATGTTTTTTTGTTTGTTTGTTTTTGGAAGTGAGGTTTGAAAAATTTAATGGACTGCAACTGCTCGTTAAAAGTAAAAAAAGACCGTCTATACAGCCGAAACACTGTCTCCTTTTCTTTCAACAAGTATTTGCAGTTCCTTAAACCTATGTTTACTGAAACAACAGAATTGAGGTTTGTTTGCCTTGCATTTCGATGATCAATATACTTCACTTTAAAAGATTTTAGAATTACAGACGTTTCTTGCATACTTATTAGATGAGTTCATTAGTTTGTTGTAATTCAACATTTTCGGGTTAGTTGTGTTTGATAAGAGTTTAATTAAATATGTTGGCCTGAAAATATAGTATTCGGTTCGGTCGAATTTCTTAGTAAAGTTAAAATACTATTCACGCAACTGAGTTATTTATTATGTTGTTGAAAGTCGACGCCAAAACATGTGCATTGGTCTACGCATTGTTCCGGAATTTAAAGAATAGTAACTTCTAATTCTAGTTATACAAGTTCATTTGCCCCCCAGTGGCACAGTGGTATGTCTGCGGACTT
>NW_013669535.1:32468-33745 GCF_000517525.1 Limulus polyphemus | reverse complement strand
CACAGATAGCCCATTGTGTAGCTTTGTGTTTAACTTCAAATAAACAAATTCATTTCTGAAGAAACATCTTGTACGCAATTTATCCAATGTTTAGTTGTTTTTTTCTGTTTTTAAAGGATGAAAGCAGACCTTCTTTTAGAAAGACTTCGGTTAAAAAACACTTTATTAATCATAATTTAATTACAATATTTGATTTTAGCACGATGTTTTCATTATAATTAATGTTGTTTTAAAACATCAGTATTGTGGGTTAGTCATAAATAAAAAAAAATCGTATAACTGTTTTAACCCATACTGAAACTTAGAGAAGACAGGAAAAAAACCCATGTATTTTTTTACCATAAAGAGACGTTAATTTGAGTACAATCGCGAGATACCACCTGAGCTACCACTAAAGAACGCCGCTGACTACATTCTTGCACAACGTGCAGCATTACAATCACGTCTCCTCCTTTCCATGATTATAACAGGAGTGATCTTAGTAGAATGCCAAGAAACAAAGACAGCTAAAATGACGTCAACTTAACGACTTTCATGACCATGTGTTGTTCGAAAACAGCATAGACTTACAATAAACTAGAATTTTATTGAAAATTTTGAAAAATTCTACATAGAAAACGTATGGCCTGCCTGCATACCACACTCTCATTTGAAAAATCCCCAAGAAATTTGCATGTCACTGTATAGAAAATTTAGAAATCAATTATAATTCTTAAATCTTGCAATATATGTATAACTAGCTGGAATGTCCGTCCCTTGGACAGAAGTTATATAAATTCATAATTAATGAAAGGTTATCTTAGGACAAGAAAAGTTGCTTCCTTTATATGTAATTTCAAAAAACGCAAAAATGCCCGGGCAAAATGCAAAACTGAAAATGTGTATGTATCTCCCAATGAACATCCATACCAAATTTGGTGAAGATTCATCTGCAGGGGGCGAAGTAGTGGTAAAAAACTGAAATTTTGTATGTACCTCCGCATGGACCCTAATGAACCTTTACACCAATTTTGGTGAAGATCCATCCACACCCTGCTAAGTAGTTACATGGACATGCAACAGACAGTACTGTTCATAATGGAATAAGTAGAGTTGTTTAAACATTTGTTTAACAAGTTAAAGCTTGGAATGGTCTATTCTTTGAAGAATTAAATTGTGGCGGATTACTACAAGTTCTTCAAATACCTATAGAATGATAGGCTTCTTTTTTGTGAGTGTAAAACACGTAAATACAGTTTGATTTTCGATACCTCACTAATATAAAGGCTTGGTTTGGT
>NW_013669535.1:29214-32269 GCF_000517525.1 Limulus polyphemus | reverse complement strand
CTCTACTTATTCAATTATGTACAAGATGCCCAGTGTCGGCTAACAATACGAAGAATTAAATTGTGGCGGACTGCTAAAAGTTCTTCAAATACCTATAGAATGATAGGTTTCTTTTTGGTGAGTGTAAAACACGTAAATACAGTTTGATTTTAGACAGTACTGTTATATTTATATAGATTAGGAAAGCTCCAAAATTTCACGAGATCCTATTGGAATTAAATAATTTGCATTTAATCTTTAGTAAATGCTTGATTTTGTTTAGATATTCTATGAACATGGTGCGTTTTTCATAAACTGTTTCTAGAAATGTTGTTTAGGTTTGCGATAAAAAAATTTTTGATAATTTATAAATATCTTTGTGTTTTCTATATTTTTCAGGAAAATTATTATTTCCCAATTTTACTGTGGCTAAAACGATTGTCAATGATCTTAAGCGTTTGACTCTATTTTCACGGATATTGGAAGTGGCGTTTTATTACATTTTAAAAGACAGGTTAAAATTTGTTATTTTGGACATATGAAATTATGAACGACACTAAAGTGTTTTACTAACGTTGATTTTAAACACTTCCCATTTGAAATATTGGCTGAGTGCTGAAGATATTAATTTAAAATGTTAAGATACATAAGACAGTGTTACATACTAATGTCATCGTAGTACATACTACTACAAGCAGAGGGAACTTCAACTTAACCATCGACAACTTTAAAGTTCAAAGTTTTAAAACATTGAAACTAACGTCTCTCCTTTATCTTATGTATATCTTAAAGTCAAATTACCAGATTTTGTAAAAAATCAAAATGCTCATATTCTGGTCTACGTTACTCACCATTAATAAAAACGTACTTTGGACTAATTTAATGACGGTTAACCAGTTATTTACAAGAATTATGACATTGTTAGGGTCAGCTGAGGTGAGACTGCTTTATTAGTACAAATAAACAATACTAATCCCATTCTGGTGAATAAACCCGTTTAGTTTATTAAGATTGAATAAAATATTGTTTAAAAATGGGTCATGCAATATAGATGTATCTAAGTAACACTTGTATTGTTGGAAGTATAGATGACTGATAAGAAATTTTGTACCATATCACAGGGTTTGTTAGATTGAAGAAATGCTATTCATTTCCAGCTACAGTGTAGGTTATTTTAGTGAATTTTGCTTTCTAATCTCTTTCAGTTTACTGGGTTTTTAGCTGCAATTTTTTTTATTGTTTACTAGGTTTTAATTACTATTTTTTTCCTTTTCGGTATCACAGAAACAAACAAAAAAGTCAATGTGCAATTAAACAGAGAAGATCGGGCAACATTTAAATAACTACGTGTCATGCACGGAACTCAGTGTTTCTTGTAAAAGATTTTCATTGCAGTCACATTTAATATTTAATAATAATATAAAAATCTAACCACTTTTATGTTTATATCTGATTTACTGTTTCTCATCGCAACTTCAAAACCACCAGGTTGTTAATAGAGTTTTTAAATTGTTTGAACTAGTTGGATTGTTTTTGCCAAATTGACAAGGAGATTAAACATATTTCAAAACTTGTATCGTTAGGCTCGAGAGGCTTAGTTTTAAGTTTCCAATGCTAGAATCTGTACTACAGTAATATTACCATGTAAGATACGATTTTTGTCTGTATTAAATTATCAAGTGTGATTTAGGTCAAGGAAAAATATGACATTTTCAGTAATTATTCTTAAACATTTCCCTTTTTTTTAAAGAAAAACTATTCAGAATTTGCATATATGTGTTTGCATGAATGAAGTCTGCTAAATGGCTGAACGATGTATTGCGTGAATCGCTACAGAAACAGCGGTTCTCCTATATTTTAGTGAGCAATGAAACGAAGCTGAGACAACATGGCATGTGATAGCCTTGCTAAGTTGTTTGTTCACTGTATGCTATTTTTCAAATAGTTATTAGTTACTAAAATTATGACCGCCCCTTCTCATTCACTTGTTTTTCTCTTGAAAAATCTAACGGAAAGTCACGTAAACTGCACTTGAAATACTTCATTTAAATTTTACTTCATTGTTGGTACTTACGTTGGTAACATACCGGTAAAATAGTAGTTTGACACTATTTATACACATTTTGTACAAACTCTAGAGCACAAAATGCTTCAGTAAATTGCATTACATTAAACTAAAATGTGTGCTATTCTTTTCTTAGAGATGTTGCAACATATAACATGCATAATTTCTTTGTCTAGGACTGTTGCTTTTGTAGATAACCATTAACGTTCTTTTTAATTAACATGAAATATCGCGCTTAAATGAAGCTAAATGTGAACGAATTAATGTACGTGATTTAAACGTGAAGAGACTGTTGAATTCAGTTTGAAATGCTCACTTGTAATGCATGAGTAGTTTTTAAGGTCTCGTTTCTGTCTCTCGGTAGTAGTTTTAATGTTTATAAGTTTGCAGAAAGAAGGAGCAAAAGTTGGTGTTGGTTAATGTACAATGTTCAGGTGGCTAGGGAGTGCAGAAAGACTGTGACTCAAAGGGAGAGAACATATACCACTCTCCGTTCAAACGGTATTAGGACTAACGGTATTAGGACTAACTGACTTGTATAGTTTCAAGGTTAATCGATCGAGTAACTGAATATATACAATAACTAACTCTTATCCAAATACGTCACTAGAATAAAACTGACTGACTGATACTTTACTGACTCAATACTCACCGACTTTCGCATCCACAGTTCAACTTCGTCTCCTGATACTCTCCGAATTTACTAGATTTTCGTGACGTCAGATTTATAACTTTCTAGGGCCACTCCTACAAATTTACTTGACATTAACGTCATGCGCCCCTCAGCCAAGATTGAAGTCAAAACATTGAAAATATAGCTTAAAACAATGTATACTTGCAAGTAATGAATATTACAGATACATATTCCAGTGTATATTGAAACATGGTACAAGCATATACCATTTAAACTAAGAAATGATATTCCAGTGGTGAGGGCCAGGTTAAACTAAATATCTAAAAAAAAAGATATAGAGAAACGTTTTAGCATAGGAAATGAGTATAGAAGTAGTT
>NW_013669535.1:25785-28269 GCF_000517525.1 Limulus polyphemus | reverse complement strand
TCGTTGACACTTACGAACGTTCCGAACCTTATCTATAAACTTCTTTGATATTCTTTGTGGCTACAGAAGCGTTGTTTCCCTTCTTGTATTCAAACAGCATTACATGCCGAATGTGTGTCTCGTTGTGTGCCAACACTATAAGGGATTAGAGTAAACTAAACTTTACATATTATATAGGCTACACTAATGTGACGTTTAGGTGGTTCGTTTAATTATTATACGTGATGTAAGTTTTTTGGGAGGTAGTTAATGAAAGTGTTCAAAAAGGCGACATTAATTTCTTGACGACCTAATATAAGAAATATAATAGATGACCTTAGAGCACTGGTAGGAATGGCGGATTTTGACTTAATGGGAATAACTGAAACATAGTTAAATGTAGATGATTTTGAATACAGAAATTTCTTTGAAATACAGGGTTATAGGTTATTCAATAGCGATAGAGTACTAAAGAGAGGGTGAGGAGTGACTTTATACATAAAATGTGAGTTACATCCTGAAGTGGAAGATATCAAAGATAACAGCAAGGAAATTGAATCCATTTGGGTTTCTATTACCGGATATAAAGGGGAAAGGATTTTAGTGGGAATTTGTTATCACAGACCATCTGATGATACTGATGAAATTAGTGTGAAACTTTACAATGAGATTAATATTTCAGCTGTTAATGAGGTAATAATTATGGGTGATTTTAATTACAGGCATATACCTTGGGAAATGTTAGAGTCAAACCATGAGGGAGAAAAGTTTTTGGAAACTGTTCGAGATGGTTTTCTTCACCAATTGGTCAAGGAACCCACTAGAAACTACGCTATTTTAGATTTATTATTAATTTTTAATGTAGAAATGGTTGAGAGGGTGTAACTTAGGGAACATCTGGGTACAAGTAATCATTGTTTTATTATGTACAATGTTTTGCTGCATATGGAGATCAGAAATAGTGATATTTTGGTTACAATTTTCAAAAAAGCAAATTAAGAAGGGATGCGACAACAATTACCTGTTGTGAATTAGGCAGCTGAATTATTTGGAGACACTGATCAAAAGTATAAATTTTTGAAAGATAAATTTTTAAATATTTAAGATAAACATATTCCTTATAGAAAGAATAGGGTGGCTGCAAGTAGAATACCAGGTTGTCTTATAAAGGGTATAAGGGATAAAAGAAAAGCATTACAAATTTAAGAAATTTAAATTGACTGGTATGACAGGAGATTCAGAAGATGAAGAAACTTAGTCAAACAAGAAATTAGGACAGCAAAAAGGATGTATGAAAAAAGATTGGTTGAAAATGTAAAAATTAACAGTAAGGATTTCTTTAAATATATCAAGGATAAACAAAATGTTAGGATGGAGTAGGGCATTTGTGAGATGGTAAAGGAAGGCTCGTATATGAGATGGGTGGGTTATTAAGTTCTGCTTTTTCATCAGTTTTTAGTAATGAAGATGTAAGCAAAATTCCTAATCTTGAATAGTTTATAAATGGAAACAAGATCAACAAGATGATCAAATTAATTCTGAGTTTGTTAAAAAAGGGAAGTTTAAAGAATGAAAAAGCTCCTGGGCCAGATAATATTTCTCCAAGGGTTTTGAAGAAGGTTAAGGATTGGATATGTTAGCCACTTGCTACTATTTTTTGTAAGTCCTTGATTGTTTGTTTGTTTGTAATTAAGCACAAAGCTACACAATGGACTATCTGTGCTTTCCCCACCACGGGTATCGAAACCCGGTTTCTAGCGTTGTAAGTCCGCAGACATACCGCTGTGCCACTTGGAGGCGTAAGTCCTTGAATAGTGGGCAGGTGCCAGAGGATTGGAAGTTGGCTAATGTTATTTCTCTTTTCAAGGAAGGTGATGAAAATTGTTCCAGTAAGTATAGGCCTATTCGTCTTACACCAGTTGTGGGAAAAGTTTTGGAAAGTCTGATAAAAGGTGCTCTGCAAAGTCGTTTAACAAAGATTAGAATTTTATTGGATAATCAACATGATTTCACTAAGGGAAAATCTTGCCTTACAAATATTTTGACATTCTTTGAAAAGGTTACTCCTTATGTAGATGAGAGTAACGGTGTAGATATGATGTATCTGGATTTTCAGAAAGCATTTCACAAAGTGCCACATTAAGGCTTGTGAAATATTATCTCTATAGATGTGGATGACAAATTAGCTAATTGGATAGAAGAGTGGCTGAATAGAATAAAGCAGAGGGTTGTTATAAATGGAGTTCAGTCAAACTGGGTTAATGTCACAGGTGGATTGCCTAAGAAGCCCAGTCTTAAGACTTTTGCTCTTTTTGATTTACATTAATGACATAGATGAAGGAATGGCTTATAAGTTACTTAAATTTGCTGCTTTATTAAGGTCTTGGATGTTGCTGGCTGTGAAGAGGATGCTGCTACTTTGCAAAAGTATTTAGATCATTTAGTGAGTTGGCAAATGGGTTTTAATTATAACTATACCACCGTGACCCGTTTGGTCAACCACTA
>NW_013669535.1:19253-25125 GCF_000517525.1 Limulus polyphemus | reverse complement strand
ATTGTTATTTTATCACCTCGTCCACATAGTTACTATTTGCAAATAGTCAATAATATTGTAGGCCCATTTTATTGTTGTTTTCATCTCATCATGTAATTTCTGTTGCGCATATATTGTTATGTAGAAAATATTTTAAAGTGATTTATCAAGTGAAAAACGAAGTTTTATAATAATGGAATGTACGAAAAGTGACCCATAAAACGGCGCTAACTCGGTAACTCGTGGCCCGATTTTAACGAAATTTGTTTTATTCTGTTTCTATTCTCATTTCATTACAAATATGGTGCCATTGTGTGCCGTTTTTGCTGTATTTAACTACAGACTAGCAAACAAACAATCTCAGAATTTTAGCAGCATATAGATAAATGCAAGATAATGCATGTGGGTTATCATAATTTGAACTATAAGTATAATTCGGATGGGAATAACTTTAAACAGTGTTATGAGAGAAAGGGATATTGGTGTAGTGGTTGATCAGTCTTTTAAGCCACCCAAGTAATGTGCTGTTGCTAGCGGCAGGGCGAATATGATTTTAGGTTGTATTTTCAGAAATATTGAATACAAGTCTAAAGAGGTCATAATTTCATTGTATATATCACTGGTTAGGCCACGTTTGGAGTATCGTGTTAAGTCTTGGACTCCTTACCTTAAGAAGGACATTGAATTGTTAGAAAAGAAGGCTACAAGAATGGTGCCTGGGATGGAGGGGGTTGTCATAGGAGGAAAGGTTAGAGGGAATCTGATTGAGGTGTTTAAGGTTGTTAAGGGAATTGATAGAGTTAATGTACCATTTTTTTCACATTTAATGATGAGAATTGTAGAACTATGGGATACAAATAAAAATGTTGACAGGGTAGGAGTCATCTTCAGCTAAGATAGTTTTCTTTTTCAACAGGGTGATTGGCCTTTGGAATGGGTTGCCTTCGGATGTTGTGGAGGCAGTAAATTTAAGCGAGTTTAAGTTTGTTTGTTTGTCTGTAATTAAGCACAAAGCTACACAATGGGCTATTTGTGGTCTGCCCACCGCGGGTATCGAAACCCGGTTTTTAGTGTTGTAAGTTCGCAGACATACCGTAGTTCTACTGGGTGTGTGTGTGTGAGTTTAAGAGAAAGCTTGATAACTGTTTAAATCATAAGGGCTGGCTTTGAGGTTGTTTTTTAATGTTTTTTATTTAATAGTTTAAGTTTAGTTTAGAGGATGGATAGCCTAGATGGACCAATAGGTCCCTTGTTGTCCCTAAACATTATGTTATATATAGAGAGAATAGAACGGAAAGGTGTTTAGTGGTAATGCAAAGAGGGTAAAATGGCTCACTTTAACTTACATTGATAATCGTGTCTCCAGTAATTAAGACATAGATGAAAATTGTACTAGGAATAATACAGTGTAGGAAAATTAGGTTTACATAAAAATCATAAATATAAAATGCCTCGGTATGTTTTTATAGGAGGAAGAGAGAGAGAGAATATTTACAGACCTCTATATTCAAATATAGGATCAAATCTGTGGAGGCTGACCCTAAGGGTAAAAAAAACAACAACAAAAACGGCACTTACGTAAATTTACCATTCAAAGAATTTTTCAGACATTTGATTATTTTCATTTAGTCGAACATAATATCGTTTATTGTTATTTTTAACAAGATGAAAATTCGCACTTAAAATGACCCCCATTTTAGAATGTTCATGCTAGTTTTCTTCGTCTGCTTGAATACCTTTTGTTTATTCAGATTGACAAAGAATTTTTGTGTAAAAGTCAAACATTACTTTTTGAGTACATAACAAGGCATTCAAGATTTTCCTTTCTTTCTTATGGGGGATAGTTCCTAATCGTACCCATACTTTTATATTTAGGTAGCAAAACATTTTTGAATCAACGATAACATCTGTGAAAAAATAAAGATAATTAGTCAGATCTGTTAACTTTTGTGTGTTCTGTGATCTAAAACATTATATACAATTCTTACAATATAGATCATGGATGAGTAATAATGACTACAATAAGGAATAAGACAAAAAAAAAAACTGGAAATATTTTCCAGTGATGAAACAACTGAATCTCTCTGTGTGTGTATATATATGTGTATGTATATGCATATCCATTATTTCAGATAATTTAGTATTAGCACATGTTTTAACTATCATAAACACAGAGTCAATGGCAACTTCACGATGCCTCCCAGTGGCATAGCGGTATGTCTGCGGGCTTACAACGCTAGAATCCGGGTTTCGATAACCATTGTGTAGCTTTGTGCTTAATTACAAACAAACAGGCTTCACGATAAGCGGGGAAGTGAAAGGGCAGTAGGCAGATGGGGGTTGCAGGCCAAGGCTGTTTTTTTAAGGATAAGTAGAAGAAAACCCATGGAAAATAAATTAAGAAACTCGTAAAAAGTATGATTATTTTTGTTGCAGATTGTTTTATCAAACTCTCTAATGCAATATAAATCAGTAAGATACAGCCGACAGTGTACTCTATTGTGCAACGGTTTAGTAAAATGACACTTCCTTGTTGAAGCCCCCCCCCCAGTGGCACAGCGGTACGTCTGCGGACTTACAACGCTAGAATACGAGTTTCGATACCCGTGGTGGGAAGAGCACAGATAGCCCATTGTATAGCTTTTGTGCTTAACTTCAAACAAACAATCCTTGTTGAAAAATGTTGAGTATTTTGAAAAAAAAATCATGAATTATGAATTCTGTTATTAAAATAAAGTAAGTTTAATACATTGCCATGGAAACTATAATTAAAGGGAGTGTCTGTGTGGTATGATAACGAGCTATTTAAAAGTGAAATAGCTTTATATTTACATTGGAAAATGAACTACGCAAATTCGTACATATCTATTTTTTTTTACGCTGGCTTAATCATAGCATAATAATTGTGGATATACTTTATGAAGAACATTTACCACTAGTAAATTTAGAACTCGTAAGTTCCCTTAAAATTTTGCCTCTAGTGGGCCAGCGGCAAGTTTACGGATTTACAATTTGAAAATTCGTGGTTCGATTACCCGTGGTGGACGTAGCGCAGATAGCCTATTATGTAGCTTTGCGCTGAAAGAAACTATTAATATTTGTGGTGAATTACCACAAAAATTTCCAGAACTTTATGAGTTCTAAATTTATACTCTATCGCTATTCCGTACCGAACCGGTGTCATAAGTGTTTTATTAACACATTTCCCACGCAAAAATTAATATGTACTAATTGAAATCATGTAATTTCTTTTCTACAACCACACCTGTCTGTTCTACAAGGTTTTTTATGGACTCGGTACATTCTTTTCACTATGCATATGATGTATGTATTCCACCATTACATGAAGCCTAATGTTGTTCATTCGATTTGTCAGGTTACTGATGACGGGTGGAATTTCCCAGGACCGGTATAAATCACTAATAGTAAAATGGCAGATTGAGTAGCTTGTCTGTTGAATAATTCATAAGGACACATTTTTGGCACGAATGCTACGTATTTTTAAAATATTGTACAGACATGGGTTTACTGCGGTGATTAAAAGATAACTCAAAACACTATATACAATGCCATAACATACGTCATTGTTATATTTTCTTAACAATTCTCTCATTTCTTTCTCTTTCTGTAAGACTACTCGGTGGCTTAGCGCTAAGAATGAGGGCTCATAACGCTAAAAACTGACCTTCGATACTCGTGGTGGGCTTAGCACAGTATCCCATGATGTAACTTTGTGTTTAATAACAATCAAACGAACTCTCTGAATCTGTGTGTGTGTGTGAATGATTAGGAGGGGCTTCAGTTTGGTAGATTGAAAAACTTGTTTTATAGGTAAACTTGCCAAAGTCGGGACAAAAATTATTGTTATGAAGCATTAAAAGAACCGGTTATCGTTAGAAAAATCCTATTGCTGACCGTGTGGAAACTGGAAAGGGGTTGTGAAAGGAGTACATGTAAATGTATTACAAAGCTGGTTGTGTGCATTCTTATAACTTAGTTTAGGGTAACGATTTTAAATTCCTTATTTTTGACAAGAACTGTTCTAAAAGGAGCAATGTTTTTGTAGTGCATTTTAAAGAATTTACATAACCAAAATCTGTACGTTTACAGACGTATTGATATGCGTTATAAACTTATCTGGCTTAGTCTGGTGGTTAAGGCACTGGACTCGCAATCTGTGGGTGCCGGATCTAAACCCAGTGCCTGATATGCTCGTCATTTCAACTGTGGAACTGTTTTACTATGACAGTCAGTTCCACTATTCGCTTGTAAAGAGTATCCAAACAGTTGGTGAAGGGTGTTGTCGGCCGAGTGCCTTCATTTTGGTCGGCAGTTCAAAATTACGGACGACAGCAGATAACCTTAGTAACTTTGCCACAAACAAACTTACACATAAAAAACAGATGTCTGGAAACCTTTTACAGACGTCTTTTTACCGATTATAGATTTAAATTTACAAACTTTTTGATACTAGCTATAGACATAGATTTACAATCGACACGAGACATTATAAATTTAATCCGGAAACGTTTACAAATCTTTAATAGATATACGTTTACAAGTCAGTATATAAATATTCTCGGAAATGATTTTTCTTAATAAAGGGTCACAAGCGTCTAACACTTTTAATAGAAGCGGATTTTAAAACATGTAAATAACGTTTTAGACACTTAAATATAAATAATTTGAAACACCTAGCACCTTTTATTTAGGCATGCTTGAAAGCACTGTAAGACTGTTTTTAAAGTAAATCCGTGATACGAAAACCATCAGAACATGTTGAACCAGGAACAATACACATATAATTGGTTGCATGAATTACGTAACAGCCGAGGTGAATTTGAAGAAAACTGAAGTTTTGTCTTTTATTCCAACAACATATTTTTCAGCTTTTCAAATTGTGAAGTGAAAATAAAACTTGCAATTGCATTTTTACCTTAATTCGAAAGTATTTAACCAATATTCTGGTCGTACTTTGACATTCTGGATTGAATTTTTACCATAATTCGAAAGTATTCAACCAATATTCTGGTCTTTCATTGACATTCTGGATTGAATTTTTACCATAATTCGAAAGTATTCAACCAATATTCTGGTCTTTCATTGACATTCTGGATTGAATTTTTGTGACACGTTTTTTTTTTAGTTTTTATTTCGTAGCTCTAAGTTCTCATCTTATTAACCTCAGTATCTATAGAAAGCAGTAAACATTTCAGTTTCATTGAACATAATGATACTGCAGTCAAGGTTTCGACAAGTCTGTGAGGTTATGTGGGGCTATATTGGGCCGTACCTTGGGTAGTGCGAGCGATGCGTTCGCGCAGGGCGTCAACTCGAAGGGGGACGCCGATTTCCCGACTGTCGTACAGGGCGCCATCAACACATAGGTCAAAGTTCAATAGCATAGCAAAACATGCAACCTCTTAATCTACATATATTTAACTTTACAACAACCCATTTAGTAACCAAAAACAACACGCCACGACATATGCAACGCACGCAAGAACTCCATACATATTGGCGAATACACTGACACTGTTAACCTTGTCTCATTCCTCACTGAGCTATGCGAGTTTCCACCTCAATGGCAGCTACCCGAAATTTCCAAGGAAGCACTAATTGCACACGTGTAACACGGCTAAGTACTATTTTAATCTTCCCACCCTAAAGCCACACCATATAACACTACGCATAGAAACACGTAGCGTAAAGTAGCCAATTCAGACACAACTTAAAAATACCACATATAAATATGCAAGGCGCATTTAACTCCAAAAAACTTACGATCTCATCAGCAATGTCAGTACAGATTTAATCATAGTTTCTAGAACATTAGCCAAACATGAAACAAGTATCACTATCCCAGGGTTTAAATATAAACAAATAACAACAG
>NW_013669535.1:9135-18784 GCF_000517525.1 Limulus polyphemus | reverse complement strand
GCGCGAAATTCCAAAAAACAAAACAAACAAATATTCAAGGCGCATTTAACTCCAAGAAACTTACGATCTCATCAGCAATGTCAGTACAGATTTAATCATAGTTTCTAGAACATTAGCCAAACATGAAACAAGTATCACTATCCCAGGGTTTAAATATAAACAAATAACAACAGTAGAGATATAGCTGTCCTTTTAAAAAATAATTTAGCTAACATTATATCAATAGAATATAGTCTCACCTCAACAACAAATGAATGTATATTTTGTAACATTCATTTAGATAATGCCAATGTCATACCAATAGGTGCCATATATAGCTCCCCCTCAAAGGTCCTAAACATAAATTATCTTCAAAATTGTATAAATAAAATATCCAATAATTATTGGAGATTTGAACTCCCCACACACAGATTACTTCAGCAGTCGCATAAATAGTAGAGGAACTTTACTCCACACACACTATTAGAAAATAATAACGTGCATATATTTAACACGAACACATCAACAAGATGAAACTCGACACATATGAAGTTTTAAATTACATTATTGTACCTAACTCATTACTTCCAAAATTTAGGGTTTCGTTTTATTTTCTATTCGTGTGATTAATAGTGGAAGAAAAGTATCAATGAATGTGTTGAACTCCTTCCAGTTAACGTCTGTGTTGTTAAAAGCTGGAAGGAGGTCTGATATCGGATGTGGTAAGTTTGAATGAGGTGTAAATGAAACAGGGAAGTGATCGCTAGAAATTTCGGGGTGAACTTTAAAATTTAGGTAACTACGCTGACCAACTTACACTAGCCATAACGAAAGCTACAGAAAAAGTAATCCCCACAACCTCTAGAGGCTAATCCCCCAGTAGCACAGCGGTATGTTTGCGGACTTACAACGCTAGAATCCAGGTTTCGATATCCGTGGTGGGAAGAGCACAAATAGCCCATTGTGTATCTTTGTGCTTAACTTCAAATTAACAAATAATCTAGAGGCTATCATAGCAATCAGTGGAAACTCACGAGGGAAATACATTCATTTATATTAGAACGTAGACGCCTTAGACGATTACTGATAACTACACGGAATACTTCCCTAAAACCTAAAATTAATAAAATACACTCACAAATAAAACGAAACATAAAAATACTTAAAGAAACAAACTGGTTAGACTTTTGTTGCAATAGCTTTGATAACGCACAAGATAATTCTGAAACTTTTAGGGAAAAAAGTCAAATCACTAACTTATGAGAAAAGAAAAAAAAACATGTTCCACCATATTAAATACAACAACATTACAGCTAAAACTGACTTAGAGAAAGCGAATCTTTTAGCGGATTACTTCCAGGAATTCTTTAATGACCTAAATTCCCCAAGCTATCACCAGAATAACCGCAAAAGAGTTGACAAACATGTTAAGAAACATTCAAAGGTTTCCAGCTAATAATTTAAACACCGATACAATTGTCGGCAGCGACGACATTCTAAATCGAAAAGTCTCTATAGGTGAACTAAAGACCAGTCAGTATAAAAACATTAAAACTCATCCCCCGGACATGACGGTATCACAAACATTATTCTTAAAAAACATCAGCTATTATGCTTAATCATTTAATTAATTTCTTAAATCTATCACTATTAATATGCTACTTTCCAGGTACATGGAAAAGAGCAGTTATCACAGTTATTCACAAAACACAGGCAGCCAATAGCTCTAACTCTGACAATTTCAGACCAATTAGTTTACTAGTAAACATGTAAACTAGTTGAAGGAATTATAGCGGAAAAACTCTTGTACTTCTACGAAGAAAATAACCTTCTTTCAAACATACAAAACTCTTCTCCCAAAAACTATAGATTATTTAACATGGCTCACGGAATCGGTTTTTAAATCATTCAACAATAATCAAGCCATTATTGGAGTTTTTCTTGATGTTTCGGAAAGCTTTTGACAGTGTGTGGTCTAATGCCATTAGATATGGACTTAAATCAGTGTTAACTCACTGACTGCACTGCAGTTATTAAAATAAATAATACATTGTCAACAACAATAAATATCACAGCAGGAGTTCCTCACGAATCAGTTCTCTCGCCATTCCTTTACCTCATATTTATAAATAACACACCTTTCCAATACCTCATATATATACATATATATATATATATATATTTCCAATACGCTTATGACATTACTCTTTGGAGTGTATCAAGAAGCCCGTTACTAGCAGCGAAACGCGTTCAAAAATCACTTAACACAATCAATGATTGGTGGGTTATGCTGAAACCCCTTAAAACTCTAGGTATAATATTTCAAAAAAGCTTAAATAAGCATTTTAAAAATTCTAAAAAGTAAAACTAAAATTAGGTAATGAAGAAATCAAATTTTGCTTTAAAGCCAAATTTCTTGGTGTTACATTCGACAAATGACTCGCATGGTCAGAGCATATGAAGAAAACACACGAAATCATCAGTATAAGTATCAATCACCTCAGACTTATAGCTGTCAAAAATAATAAAGGATGTAAAGCTAACACTATTTTAAAACTCTACAAAATGTATATTCGACCCATCATTGAATACGGCTGCCAAGTCACTATAAATATGTCAGATAACACAAACAAAAAGTACAATATCAACAGAATAGAGTATTAAATTAGCCCTAGGGCTTCCAAGTTACATCCCCGTTAGCTATATACACAAAGCAAGTAAAATACCACTGCTTAAAGACATGCTAGATGCATTGGCTCAAAATTATTTAAAAAAGCAGAAACAAGAAACACATTAACGTCTGCCTTTCACAGCATTACATGTGCCCCACACAAAACAATACCCCCCATACAATATGGACCACAGCCAAACATAGAATATGCACACACTATGAACTTCGTTTAGTTTTTTTATTTTTAATAACTAATCCCATGTTTTTGTCTTACAGCTTTGGCACAGGACAGGCGGATTATTCGACGCCTGTCCTGTGAAAGTAATTTTTCTCGGGGCACTCCCGTTTCCCCCTACAACAATTTCCACGGCATTGGATATTTTTACCACAGCCAAGGCATTGAATTTATAGATCTCCCACCAACTTGTGACCATGACTACGGGCCGTCAAAGTTGTCGAAATCTGGGATGTCGGCCTTGACCTTCTGCTTCGCCATCTCTGCCTTCACCAATTCCCAGTGGAAAATTTATATCAGAACTTAAATGATCCTAATACAGTTATTAAAAGCCCACTTTAATTAAACTTAATCTCCACCAGCGGGGCGAAGGGGATATTAATATCCTTGAACACCCCAATTTAGTAAAGTTTCTTTCCTTTTAAAACTAAATATCTGTCACGATTTTTTAAAAATCAAACATCGGTACAGCACTCGAGCTATTACAAACATTCTCCAGTACAGGGAACATGATCTTCAGATGTAGTCGTGTTAATGGTCGGAAATATTAATACTCTTCTAATTGATATATACATATAGTTTAGGTTCTGGAAGTGCATACTTTAAAAAGGTGTTAAAATTAGGGAGTACTTTCATTTCGGATACTATTAAAATGTTTTCAGAGAAAAACATTTTTGATAATATTGAATTTTAGTACGTTTCTGTTCTGTAAAATGAAATTGTCCCCATTTCTTTCTATCCATCCTCAACTGTCGAGTGTGAAAGTCTGAACAATAACATACACGTTTAAAAGCCTTCGGATGACAAAACGAAAAGAATTGAAATGCGGTAACTTACGAAGAAACAATATTTCTGGAATGAGTTTACGTTACATTTTTGTGTAGTTTTTAGAGCTCATGAAAAGGAATGTTATAAATTGTTCTTGACTGAATTGAGTTTGTGATGGTAATAATAGAGACTAAAGTAGATAATACAGTAATTATGAGGTTTTTGAATCCATATAAATATTATATAAAGATCGCCATTATAGGAGGCCTAACTGTATTTCTTTGATTTTCTGACCTGGGTTGACGAGCCTTGCATATGCGAAAGTGCAGTCTACAGCAGAGGGAGTGGCTAATAAAAGAATGTATCAGGCCTTACATCACAGATTATAATTTTAGTTTTATCTTTAGTGAAAAGAAGTCTGTCATGTAATAGATAATACAGTTTTCACTTTCGTAAAATTGTAGGCAGGTAGTTTTAAGTTATCAGCTTAATTCTCACAGTAATTATCAAATGTTATTTATCACTTGTCATAACTTTCTTCAACGTTTATAATTCAATATTTAGGGGTTTCTGAAGGAATATGGAAGAATGAAAATTGTTTAAAAAAATGAAATTTATAATTTTCGTCATTATTAATTTGTTTCCACTGCAAAATAACAACTTCTCTACCATAACACGGGACCTTTAAACATTTTCAATTTCTTTAGGCTCTTTCTATTTGATGTAGAACACCATAACCCTTACCATACTATAAAAATTAAATTTATAATGTTTTTATAACACTACAGTTTTTGTTTTTGAATTTCGAAGACGTCCTACATAGTACAAATTCTCATTTAAATTATAATAAATAATTCTATTGTTTTATTGTCAGATATATCATGTGTTTTATACACGTATCAACAGAGTATTGAACACGCTCATACAAAACGATTTTGTTTGTTTCTTGGTAAGAACGATGATTCAATATGGGCTATATGTACTCTGCCCGTCGCGGGTATTCTTGCCGATTTCTAGTGTTATAAACCCTCAGAGGGGAAATAAATAATGAATATAAATATTAAATCTATAATGTTTTTGTTGAATTGTACAGTTAATACTTTGTTTCTTTTTCTAGCAATTAAAAAAAGGTTTGGTTTAAATTTCGCGCAAAGCTACATTATGGCTATCTGCGCTAGCCGTCTAGACTAGAGGGATTGTTTGTTTGTTTTTGAATTTCACGCAAAGCCACACGAGGGCTATATGCGCTAGCCGTCCCTAATTTAGCAGTATAAGACTAGAGGGAAGGCAGCTAGTCATCACCAACTTTGGGGCTACTCTTTTACCAATGAATAGTGGGATTGACCGTCACATTATAACGATCCCAAGGCTGAAAGAGCGAGCATGTTTGGTGAGATGGGGATTCGAACTTGCAACCCTCAGATTGCAAGTTAAGCGCCCCTAACCACGCCGGACCCTTTAAAAGAAGGGTTGTTATATATTTTTTATATGGTATACGAAATGACTGAATGTAAAAATTAGTTCATTTATCAACTAGGTAAGATTCAATAAGTAAATTCTTTAATCTAAAGAATAATAATTAATCGAAGGCTTATGGTTTCTCATACTTCATGAAAATATAATGTATTCCTTGTAAAATCTCATATAATCAAAAAGAACTTAAGCACAATACTTCTAATTTGCTTATGTAACTCAAGTATCTATGTTATTTGGAATTGCAATATCTATTCATGAGCATTTGAATGACTACTTGTGGTTGCGTTACCTAACCGATGTAATGTATGTTGAAACCACCACTTTATGTTAATTAGATAATAATAATATTTAAGACCACACCATGAAGAAAGTGCACATTTAATAATGTTGAGTTATATTTTTTTTTTCTTTTCCAGTTAGTTGGCTTGTTAGTTGGCAGCAATCAGACTATTGGTGGACAAACTGCCAGTGCAGTACTCCAAGCAATCTCAGCGGGAACATTTATCCATGTGACGTTTTTGGAAGTGATTCCATCAGAACTTAAAGATGGTGGCCATCGACTGCTAAAAGTTTTTTTTCTGTTTATTGGTTTTTTGTTATTATTAATTTGTTCAATATTACTAAATGAAGGTGCTGGCCACATACACTAAAATGCCGGTAGCTTATTTATACATTTTGTTTTAAACAGATTATCATGTTATTTTTCACTAATCTCCTCTGTTAGGGAGTCAAGCAGGCATGTTTAAATAGGCAATATCGAGTGTAATATTAATTTGTTTGTAGTTAAGCACAAGGGGCTATCTGTGCTCTGCCCACCACGAGTATCGAAACCCGGTTTCTAGCGTTGTAGGTCCGCAGACATACCGCTGTGTCACTGATTTCATACAAATACTCTTGATTTTTGTCAAAGTGCTTGGTATTTAGTAAAACGTGGAGATACACAATATACACTTTGGAGTTAACATGATTTTGTCTTTCAAACAACTTGTGTAGGTTTACATAGCTCCACGAGTTCTTTAATAGAAAAGATGAAACTGTAATGTTGAATACTATTAAACAAGTATATCAAACCAAAACATGATTTCTCGGTCAGTTACTCTTATTTGAACTTCACTATCTTAAATAATTAAAGAAAAGCCAAATATATTGATATAAGTCGTATCATGTGATGTACACTGGAAGCTGAATTTGACTTTCGGATTAAATGTGTATGTTAGTGGTTGTCTCCATGCGAGTTGTAAGAGTAAACTGTAAATTGAGACTCATGCTGCAGTAGGAGTGTAGTGCCATTATATTCATAGTTTTCAAAATTTACGAGTTGTAGCCTCGTGACATATGAAAAAACAACAACAAGAAACAACAACAGGTGTTTGACTTTGTCTAACTTCAACAACATCACAAGAGATTAGCCAGTCATTTATTAAAAACAAGGTATTGACGGACATCAATTTTTGGTAACAATTTTTGGTAATTTTAACATAATCCATTTACATGAAACAACAACTGAGTACCTACGCCATCTCTTGAAGCAGAGGGATTCTTCTACCTTACAATAGCATTCAAAACTGCGTGCAAATATCAGGTTAAACTAGAAACAATATCTGCAGACAGGTGGATACATTAAGGGAAAGACAAAAGCGGCATTTGGTGAACATACTAGGTAACGTTGACTAAGATTCACGTAACGATTAGTTTTATGTTTATAATTTTATATAGGGAGCCACAGACGTGAAAGATACAAATAACTTTAGAACATAATTATACTTGTATTCGCACCATATAGATTACATAATTCTACTCATCATCTTTTTTTTTTTAAGAAATTGGAAATGTTCCTTGAGGCAGCTTTTTTTGGCTTCTTTGGAACCATGGATGAAACAAACTATGGAACGTTGACATTATTAACATGTAGATGCGGGAAGAACTTGATGACCAACAGACCACGCCACTGTCTTCCTCCCTTCCTCCGGATCTGGTCTTGAATGCCCATTTTGTTCATTGTTGCTGGAATCGATACTCCCATTACCTGAGACTAAAGGCAATATATCAGATTAAAACCAATTTTAAAGACCGGAATTAGTAAGATATTATTTAAATTATTCTCAGGTTAATTTCAACTATCTGAGGCTTAACACAAGAAATAGGGTGTTGAAGTATTTGCAACTGACATTTTCTAATCTGAGACTAACATCAAATAAAATAAAGGCTATTCAGATGATACTGTTTCAGCCGAGACTGAAACAAAACAAAGAATAACTATTCAGCTGAGATAACAAACATGAATAAGATTTATTCAAATGGAAGTATTTATCAAATGAACTATGCCGCACGAAATGTTTCCATTATTTTTAGCTCATAGAATGGTTCCGAGTTTTTTGAAGTACAAACTTTAATTCGGCTTGACCGATTTGAGGTCGAATTACAGCTGCAGCTATTCAGGATTCCCGCTTATTAACTTTCTAATTGGTAACACGTAATTTTTGTATTTTTTTTTAATTTCGCGCAAAGCTACACGAGGGCTATCTACGCTAGCCGTCCCTAATTTAACAGTGTAAGACTAGAGGGAAGGCAGCTAGTTATTACCACCCACCGCCAACTCTTGGGCTACTCTTTTACCAACGAATAGTGGGATTCATCGTAACATTTTAACGCTCCCACGGTTGAAAGGGCGAGCATGTTTGGTGGGACGGGGATTCGGACCCGCGACTAATTGCGATCCGAGCGCCCTAACCACCTGACCATGCCGGTCCGATTTTGTAATTGAAAGATAAAATTCCGTAAAAAAACTAGTAAATTACTACAGTAATTTAAATACTTCCTAAAGTATTATAATACAGATCAAATTATAAAAACATTTACATTTCTTGCAATAACCCGGTGACCTTAAAAAAGTACTTGTGTTACTGGACAATTTTTTATGTAGAAAACATATCTTACCCTGGACTTGCTCAACCTTTTCCCATCTTAAAACAAGTTTTAAAAATAAGCACCTTTTCCATGCCTCTCTTTACTTACCAAACATCATAAAGCAAAATAAAAAAAGACAGTTGTGGGAAGGCGGTTACCTTTAAATTTCTTAAAGTAGAAATGAATTGAAATATAGCCACCCTAATATTTCTACTAATTAAACTCCCAACCTCCACCGTTACAAAACATATTAAATAGAACTATAAAATATTACATAGAACTAACTAGAACTATAAGATATTAAACAGAACTATAAGATATTAAATAGAACTATAAGATATTAAACAGAACTATAAGATATTAAATAGAACTATAAGATATTAAACAGAACTATAAGATATTAAACAGAACTATAAGATATTAAACAGAACTATAAGATATTAAACAGAACTATAAGATATTGAATAGAACTAAATAGGACTATAAGATATTAAATAGAACTATACACCCTATTATAAAAGTTCTTATATAGTTCTATATCCCAACCTCCTCCCTTTCTCCTGAAGATTTATTCAAGTATACCACGGGAATCCCGAGAGAAGCCCAACTACTTGAAGTTAGTCTTTCCGTCCCAGTTATACTGAAGAAAATTACTTGAAAAATTATTATTAGCTATTTATAAGATAAAATAGCTAACTCCCTCTATATTTTATTTATAAGATATTTTCCTTAAAATGATACACGGAATAACACTATTAGGTGTGTGTAGACCAAGAATGGGAAAATTAAATTATCTTCTTTAATCAAAAACAGTCAACCACTCTGTACCTTCTATAAAAGTAATGTCCAAATCTAAATAATTAGCATGGACCTCATTATTTTATTATTATTTTTTCTGTTGTAAGTTCTGTTGGATATATTAGGTTTGGTGTAAAATTCATATTATTTATAGATATTAAATCGTTTATGTAACGAAAAGTGTAAATTGTAAAGTGTATAAGTTAGGATTTAAAGTCTGCTTCATAAATGAGCAGATATTGGTTAGTCATATTTGAAGAGAAGTTTGTTCCCATTGGAATACTCACCATTTGCTTATATACTTGTTCGTTAAAAACAATATAACTGTTATAAATACAGAAATGGTGTATATATTTTAACTGAATTTCAGTAAATATAAATTTGGGTATAGATATTTCATTATTTATAAAGTTATCAAACAAATCATTGAAAACCCTGATTAAATCTTTCAGGTCTATTTTAGTACACAATGTAGTAAAGTCATATGTAAAAATAGAACTGGCAGTTTTGAATAATTTAAGTTATTTAAACATCCAGAAAAATAATGTTATCACTAATTTAAACTGGCAATAGACAGTGAAAGGCAGTAGAAGCTGAGACATTGGGGGTATAAGCACTCAGCTTTGTACACTTATTTGATTGATTTTTTTATGATTTTCCATGACGGCTGACTAGATGACATTGGTGTTTGGATTTTGTCTGATAGATGGGATATCCTCATTATCCGTTATGACAATAAGTTGACAACCAGGACCTATAACAGTATTCCAATATTTAATTCATTATTGTTTTATAGTGCTGATTTAATCACTTAT
>NW_013669535.1:6125-8268 GCF_000517525.1 Limulus polyphemus | reverse complement strand
GTTAAGTACACCTGCAAATGTTTTTGCAAAATTCTTTCTCCTTCCGGAAATAGAAACATTTGAATTTTAGTCAAATTTGGTCAAAAATTGCTTGTGGTGGCCATTTTGTATTTTCACAAATGCCCTATATCATTGTAATTATTTTCATAATTTTATCAAATTTTATTGAAATTGGACCAAGATTTTCCCTCCCCCTAATTCAAGCATAAGTAATCCAAATATGGAATCAGCTTTTACTTATATCGTAAAACAATCCCCCCAATTACCCTTTAAACCCTCCTACTGTAGAATTTTAAGAGTCCTCTTTTAGTCCTCTGAAAATTGACTAAATTATAAAGCAGATATGCCTAAATTCTGTTTCACATGATATATTGATAATTGCTGTTCAATTTCAAAGAGTGCTTAAAACTATATTGAGGTTAATTCTATAATAAAACTGAATGTTATCTATATGAGCTACTGAAGATTGATGAAGTTAAGCAGTCAAGTAATGTTAAAGGAGGTATGTTTTGGAAGGTTTTAAATAGGTGGTTTATAATGACTATTGTGAAATATTTCAATTTATAAGTATGAATAATACTAGATGACAACACTTTATTACCTGATTGTGGTTTTCTACATACAGAAGAACCATACACGAGAAGGTGATTACCTCGTCCCCACTCAAACTTCACTCCCTCTGACAGTGAGCAGTCTGGAATTACCTAAATAATGGAACAGCTATTTGTAAATAATTTTCATGTATCCACTGATTTTTATTGAAAAATAAAATATGCATATTATCCAAAAATATTTATACAAAATTCAGTTACACTTCAAAAATAAAGGTATTTCTGACACAATCTTTCACTCCTATACCTTCATATGTAAATAGACATCACTATCTGGTAAATATTTTAATTTATTTAAAGACTTCTCTATATTATATTGTATTCTACATGTAGCTGATTAACAAAAAATGTTTCAAAATATTAACTAAAAATGGAAAGTTTAATGAAAGTGCTTTAATACATAGTTAAAACTAAAAATTGGTTTATACGGAAAAAAATACTAGAACATTAACAGGTTTATCTTGCATTTCTTAGTAGTGACTTGTATTTTTCAGAAAACAGAATATTATTGAAATTGTATAATCATTTTTGGATTTTTCTGTGCAAAGGAAAATATGAAGTGGAAAGATATAGTAAACGTTTAATATTCAAAAAAATTTAACTGACAAGTTGAACATTCAAGTGCTCAAATAAAAGCCACAATCAACTTTCTTTAAAGGTTTATAGAAAATTTTAGAAATGATGCTCTCTTTTACAAACAGATTAATTTTTAAGATATTGTAAGCGACTAATCCTTTCACCTCATTTAAGGCATTCATTCTAAACGTGAAAGTAAATCATTTAAGAAAATTTAGTTTTCAAATACAAAAGGTATGTGAATGTAGGAACAATAATCTACATTTAATAATCAATGATATAAATATTTTTATATAAAATTGGGTTGCTCTGGAACATCTAAAAATGGACCAAATCTAAACCCATGATAAGGCTTGGATAAAATCTTGTAACAGACATATATAATGATTGTAGGAGATAATACAAACAAAAGAATACTATTTCATACCCATTTGTGCATGTGTTTTAAAATTCATGATTAAACTAGTGAGATTTGACTGACTAGCAGAAACATACAAATACAAATTAAAGATCGGTTTACTTATCAAGCATTCTGATTGCTGAAAGAAACAAATCACATCATTTCAGTTTAATTTTGTAAGCTTAAAAATTCCATCTTTTACACTACGTTGTAATGAATAGAAACACATTTTATCATCACTGTAATATTAAATTTAATCTGTTAGATTCTATTACTCTGCTGATGGAAGCTCATAAAGTTCCCAGATCATCCAGGTTTCAATTCTTTGGTTACTTAATGTACGCTAAAACATTTTTAACCCTTCTTCATTTTCTAGAATATCCTGAATAACTTTTCAAACCAGGCTCGATCCCTGGGATCAACCTTATAACCATTTTCTGCTTGTTATAATTCTAATGCTATAAGTGAATGTTAAAGAAATTTGTCATATTATCAGTAAACATTACAATGCTTTCATATGCAAAATATCTAATTTTTGTTATTAAGTCTTAAGGTT
>NW_013669535.1:0-5324 GCF_000517525.1 Limulus polyphemus | reverse complement strand
ATAAAGAAGATCCATAGTGCAAAAACATAGAGATCTGGACCTGGTGCCACCTTGTTGATTGATATAAGCCACCATGGTAGAATTGTCAGAATGAATTATAACCAGCCAGTGACTGGCAAGAGAAAGTAAGTGATCCAAAGCCCAATGAACAGCCAGGAGTTCAAGAACATTGATGTGAAGAGAATTCTCCTTCACAGACCAATGACTCGAAACCTCCTAGTGATCCACACAGGCCTGAAAGGATGCATCCGTGAACAAATGTAAATCTGTCCATGGAGGAGGAAGTAGGACCTCTGCTGACATGTGGGCCTTGTTCAACCATGGAGAAGAAAGTAGCACCTCTGCTGATGTGTGGGCCTTGTTCATCCATGGAGGAGGAAGCAGGTCCTCTGCTAATGTGTGGGCTTTGTTCATCCATGGAGGAGGAAGTAGGACCTCTGCTGATGTGTGGGCCTTGTTCATCCATGGAGGAGGAAGCAAGACCTCTGCTAATGTGTGGGCCTTGTTCATCCATGGATGAGGAAACAGGACCTCTGCTGATGTGTGGGCCTTGTTCAACCACCAATGGAGATCATCTACAAGGGATAAGGGTATGGATATAGGAGTATCCAAGGGATACCAGACGAGGTTCCATTGATCGGTGAAGGACCCATTGAAGAAACCAAATATGGGCTCTGCTCAGGAATATAAGGGGTCATGGAAGACTACATCCCCAAAAGCAATAAAACCTCGCGAGTTGTAAGTGAGGGAACAGACAGGGCATTTCTGAATGGCCCATTCCATAAATTGGAGGCAGAGAGAAGGTTGGGCTTGACTGAGATGGCTGTTGAAGAAAACACCCAAATGGAAAAGGTATTGGGAAGGACAAAGGAAAAACTTCATGAGTTTATCATCACTTCTTGCGATTAAAATTCAAGTTTTTTCAAAGTTGAGTAGAACCTCAGTAACTTGCTACATTGAAACAGCAAGTCACGTGTACTCACATACCCACCTTCTCACCCATAAATTATATTATCTTCAAAGAATATTCACTGAACAATTCAGAAGAATAAATTATATTAACACTGCATATTCTTCATATCCAAATATTACAATGACAACTCAAGCTCCATACACATACGACATATTTCTGCTTAGAGTCTCACATCGGGAAAAAAAAATTCATACAGCCAGTGAATAAAGACTATGATGCTAAACATTTACTATATCAAGAAATATTCACCTTTACTCAAAACAACTACAGTACAGGCTATGTCAAAAAGTGGGACTAGCACTTGATCCTCCAAAACTACAGAGTAGTGGATATAAAAAATTAAACTCTAGAGCTGCTAACAGCAGGAGGTAACAAATTAATAGACAAGTGAATTTTTACATCAAAAACACAATAGACAAAAAACTCAAGTATTTACCCAGTAAGTTATCTCAGGAGAGTGAGTGGCAAACATAATTGTTCATGCTTCATTGAATTTTAGGAACAAGGTAACCACTAAGTTGTTCAACATTACTTACACAGAAGTCATTACAAGTTGTTCAAATGACTAATGTCTACCTAACAACTATTCTTATTTTAAAGTATATTCCACACGTCTACATTCAACAAATGACAAAGGTTTCAGGCAGTCCTTTTTCAACAAAATTAGCATCACATAGATCTCCCCTCAAATGAACAATTATGAAAATAATTTGTAAGAATTTGTTCTTATAAGGGGGATTCCATAGAAGGCAATCCTTACTTACAAATCAATGAGACAGCTAGTGTTACATTCAAGATACAGTCGTAAGCCTTTTAAACCCAAAAGACTTTAAGATGCTGTCTATACTAGATTTATCAACTTCCACAAACTTGAATCAAAATGACTTCCAACAAGTTCTTTTAAAAACAAAAGTGTAATAGTTAATATAAATGAGTTACTAATCTGGTATAATACAGATGAGTAACATAAATGTAATGTTTTGAAATCAATAACAGAGAAGTTATGAATACATGAATTATTCCAATATAACATTACTTAAAGTCTAGAGCAGTTAATTCATTTATGATATTTTAACAAGATCAGTTAGGAATGAATTTATTTTATTTCTTTAGCAACAGCTAAGCATAAAATTAGGCCTACTATCAATTAGTAAATTGTTTTTAGGTAGTAGGTCATAAGAATTTACAGCAAACAAATTGATAGCATAACTAGGGAAATGTGGAGACTTTAAATAAGAGATTAAGAACATAACAAGATATACTGTTAAAAAGATAAATATTGTAAATTCAAAAATAAACTGATCTGTCATTATTCCAAAGTTATAAACATTAGGAAAGAAACAGATGAGTAAAGAGCTCAATTGGAAATGGAAGACTATGACAATGGGAATTACTGAAATCTAGTTAGATCTAGAAAATATTGATAATAGGAAGTATTATAGTTACAGGTTAAGCTATTTAACAGTGATGGACTTTAAAAAGAGGGGGTGGGATTATAACAGGAATGAACTGCCTCCTCTTTGGAAAAAATGATAGTCAAAATGTTGAATCTGTATGGGTTGGTCAGGGATTGCAAGGATAGAAAGCTATTAACCCTACGTGCATGGGAGAACTTCAAAATGTGTATGCCATAGCTTTTTACAAAGTACCATTCAACATGATATTATGTTAAGAGTTATCAACTATTTATTTTATCTTACTTTGCTGATATAGCAACAGTATGTGGCAGATAAGAGTACATACTAGATACGATACACAGGAACACTGAAAAAACTGTAGATATATATTTTGGACATTCTAGAAGTTATGCAAGTACGAACTGTACAATTAACAAAAGTATTTTCTTCTTCACATAAACATTATCTTACACTCCGACTTGTCAGTCTGAATCAGATGTTGTCAATTCACAGACATATTTTGAATACAAATACTTTTGTAATACATTGGATTTTTTGCATGCACCATTTGGCAATATAGTCAATATTCCTACTACAACAGGAGTCAGTCCAATGGACATCCACCCATACACATTCCGTTAATTAGCCATTGTTCTGGTCCACCTGATCAGACAGATGATGTCAATGAAAAATTATGTTTGGTGCTACTAATAATTATACTGATGATAATTATGAGAGACTAACTCTAGACACATTAAATGGGATTTTACGGTGTTGAGTAACGAGAAAGAGAGGCTTTCTGAAGTGATTCAGGATAATTTCCTATATGATGCCAACCAGAAATTATGACATATTTCTTGTTAACCACTAAGTATGATGTGGTTACAACAGTTGAATTGGAGGAATTTTTGCAGAAAAGTAATAACTTCATAATTAGGTTTGATGTTTTGCTACATGTTGAGATAAAACAAACAGTAAATTTTAGTTCCTAGTTTTCGGAAAACTAGTTTAAGGGCATTGAACAAGATTTATCATTAGTGAAAATAATGTGTTAAAGACAGGTTTGAGGCATTTTTAAAAACAAGTTGATTTTAATTCAAGCTACACATGTTCATAAAAAGAGGAATAGGATGACAAGATATCAAACCTAACTATGAAGATAAAGGAAGGATGGTAGGATATCATATCTAATTGCCTAACTATGAACATAAAGGAAAAAATCAAAGACAAATACCCTATGTTTAATAAGTTTAAATTGACAAATAGGATAGAAGCTGGGAATTTCATTGATCAAAATTTTATAAATCAAGAAAAGGCTTATGAAAAACAGATCAATTATCATTTTAAGAAAGCAAAGATTTTTTTTTTTTAAGTATGTTAAAGATAAATAAAATGTTAATGTGGTTATTGGGCCATTAAAGGATACTGATGGCTTGTTCAAGACTATATCTTTAAATTAGTGTTAGGAAACTAAACAGTTTCTGTTTATTGTTGCAGTTTTATTTGTAAAACTTAGCAAGCACTAGAAAAAATTGCTTTGTACACTTTTCAACAGAATTGAAGATTCTTACTTTTGACTATCAATACACACATGATACATGCATTTCAGTCATTTATACTGTAAAAGTGTAAGATTCTGAATACAGAAGATTAATATAATTGTGTTAACAAAATTATTCCACTTCCCAGTGCTATGCCAGCTTTGTGATCCCCATTTGAGCTGTGTTGGCAAACCTGGGCTAGGTGTCAGGAAATGTTGCTAGTAGTAGTTCCGATATTTACTAGAGGGATAAAATAACTAGTAACCATTTAATAGTCTTCAAAAAATAAAATCAGAACCTGTATCTGAGCCTTTGAATATTTTGTTGTTTTCTGTTTTGATAGAAGAGGATGTTAGCAATATTCCAGACCATTTACATTCTTTACAAAATATTGCAATTAACCTGAATAACATGATACTAATCTCTTCATGGTAAATAAAAGAATTGAGAAATTAAAAAAATAAAGTACCAAAACCATATAGTGTTTTCCTGAGGGATTTAAACCTCTAAGGATGTCAAATATCTTTCAATTTTTCAGGTCAAATATCTTAATATAGACATCTGACAGATGAAACTGAAAGTGTCTGACATCAGCATTATTACATTGTAGGGACTTAAAACTATTATTTTACTCAACACATGTTGAAACTAATATTAATATGTTACTAAATCTAGTATACTACAATTATTACTCATGTTACTAATACTAGTTAACTAATATTAAAGTTTGTATTATACTACAAGTAGCACTACGTACTATATATGTATTATAATAATGTAGTGGTACTAACACAGTGCACTAATAATACATTACAATTTTCACACAGCCCGACTCTTTCAAAAAACAAGCTTTCGTACTAAAGGTTAATAATAATAACAATTTTTAGTTTTAGTAATATATAAATACTCACACCACGTGAATAATCAATTTCCCGCTGCAACGCCATATTAAGGGGTGATAAGCAGCGCCGTCTCTTAAGAGAAATGAATATTTATAGGAAACTAGAATACTGTTACGACTGCGGAAGTCACATGGACCTGGTAGCACGTGATGAATTTCTCGGATGATCATGAATTATCGGGGAAGACCGAGTATGTTCGAGTGGCCCTCTTTTTTTAGTATATAAGCCTGGAAGTGTAAGCCTGCGGGATTTGAATGAAGAGAGTTCCGAGTAATTTACGATTCTCTTTCGAACTAGTGTGTGAGAGCGAAGTTATCGATATTGTGAATCACTGTGATTTATAGCGTGTATTACCCCAGTAGTTAAGTTTAAAGTAACGAGAAACGTAATGATTGTGAAATTGCCGTGTACTAAAAGTTTGTATTGAGGAAGAATAAACTAGTTTAATCAAGAAGGACTTGTATCGCTGAAGTTCCTCGGAAATAATTTATACCGGAAACAATCAAACTAG
>NW_013669534.1:87006-102532 GCF_000517525.1 Limulus polyphemus | reverse complement strand
GGGATTATAGAAGAATATATCACACAACTAACAACATATCGACAATCATCATGCATTAGAACTGGGATTATAGAAGAATATATCACACAACTAACAACATATCGACAATCATCATGCATTAGAACTGGGATTATAGAAGAATATATCCACACAACAAACAACATAGCGACAATCATCATGCATTAGAACTGTTATTATAGAAGATTATTTTACACAACAAACGACATAGCGACAATCATCATGCATTAGAACTGTTATTATAGAAGATTATTTCACACAACAAACGACATAGCGACAATCATCATGCATTAGAACTGGGATTATAGAAGAACATATCACACAACAAACGACACAGCGACAATCATCATGCATTAGAACTGGGATTATAGAAGAATATATCACACAACAAACGACATAGCGACAATCATCATGCATTACAACTGGGATTATAGAAGAATATATCACACAACAAACGACATAGCGACAATCATCATGCATTAGAATTGGGATTATAGAAGATTATTTCACACAACAAACGACACAGCGACAATCATCATGCATTAGAACTGGGATTATAGAAGAATATATCACGCAACAAACGACATAGCGACAATCATCATGCATTACAGCTGGGATTATAGAAGAATAGTTCACACAACAAACGACACAGAGACAATCATCATGCATTAGAACTGGGATTATAGAAGATTATTTCACACAACAAACGACATAGCGACAATCATCATGCATTAGAACTGGGATTATAGAAGAATATATCACACAACAAACGACACAGCGACAATCATCATGCATTAGAACTGGGATTATAGAAGAATATATCACACAACAAACGACATAGCGACAATCATCATGCATTAGAATTGGGATTATAGAAGATTATTTCACACAACAAACGACATAGCGACAATCATCATGCATTAGAACTGGGATTATAGAAGAATATATCACACAACTAACAACATAGCGACAATCATCATGCATTAGAACTGGGATTATAGAAGAATCGTTTGTTGTGTGATATATTCTTCTATAATCCCAGTTGTAATGCATGATGATTGTCGATATGTCGTTTGTTGTGTGATATATTCTTCTATAATCCCAGTTGTAATGCATGATGATTGTCGCTATGTCGTTTGTTGTGCGAAATAATCTTCTATAATCCCAGTTGTAATGCATGATGATTGTCGATATGTTGTTAGTTGTGTGAAATATTCTTCTATAATCCCAGTTGTAATGCATGATTATTGTCGCTATGTCGTTTGTTGCGTGGAATGTGGAATATTCTTCTATAATCCCAGTTCTAATGCATGATGATTGTCGATATGTCGTTTGTTGTGTGAAATAATCTTCTATAATCCCAGTTCTAATGCATGATGATTGTCGCTATGTCATGATGATTGTCGCTATGTTGTTAGTTGTGTGGAATATTCTTCTATAATCCCAGTTCTAATGCATGATGATTGTCGCTATGTGGTTAGTTGCATTAGAACTGGGATTATAGAAGAATATTCCACACAACTAACAACATAGCGACAATCATCATGCATTAGAACTGGGATTATAGAAGAATATATCACACAACTAACAACATATCGACAATCATCATGCGTTAGAACTGGGATTATAGAAGATTATTTCACACAACAAACGACATAGCGACAATCATCATGTATTAGAACTGGGATTATAGAAAAATATATCACACAACAAACGACACAGCGACAATCATCATGCATTAGAACTGGGATTATAGAAGAATATTCCACACAGTTAACGACATAGCGACAATCATCATGCATTGGAACTGGGATTATAGAAGAATATATCACACAACTAACAACATATCGACAATCATCATGCATTAGAACTGGGATTATAGAAGAATATTCCACACAGTTAACGACATAGCGACAATCATCATGCATTAGAACTGGGATTATAGAAGAATATATCACACAACTAACAACATATCGACAATCATCATGCATTAGAACTGGGATTATAGAAGAATATATCACACAACAAACGACACAGCGACAATCATCATGCATTAGAACTGGGATTATAGAAGAATATTTCACACAAGTAATGACATCTCGTCAATTATCACATTTAGAAAATATGATTTAGTTGTACTTGACATTCACATTTTCCCATCGACATTAACGATTAAGCATTTCATCCAACAGGTTATTGTCATTTACAACTGAACTTTATGTACGCAAAACTGTCTTAAAGTTTTTACACTTTTTTTTTGACATGTGTATGTTGGTATAGAAGGTTACTTGTTAAATGTGAAACGATATGTAATGTGAAGAGTTACACCTTATAAGTTTACTATTGTTACTAGTTGTTATTTTTTACGAGATTACGCATTATTACCATTCATAATTTGTTTTAGACATTGTTAAATCTTTATTAAAAAGTAAGGTTATTGTTACAGATAAATCTTGACTTAGAAGACTGCGTATTGTTAAAGATATATTAGAAAGATACTTATCATTAACTGAAACATAGTTATTATAAATTGAGTATTATTGATGTTATATTAATGATTATAAGGATATGAAAAGTTAACAGCTACATCTGTACTAGAAGTTAACCATTATATAACAGCTGCGTTTGCTATTTGAATATTAAGTATTGTATAACAGTTACATCTTGTATAGAAATTTGGATATTGTTAACAAATACATTTTTCATTAAAATATAATTATTGTTTACAGTTTCATCTTGTACTAAATGCATTTGAGCAACTATAGTTTGTATTGTTGCGTATCTGCTTGTTTGTTAATTTCCGGTATAAATTCTTTCCGAGGAACTTCAGCGACACAAGTTCTTTCTTGATTAACCCAGTTTATTCTTCCTCGATACAAACTTTGTAATACACTTAACAACTTTTATAACACACGCTATAAATCACAGTGATTCACACACTTTACTTACGGTGCCTACTGTTCGCTTGACTCAATTATCTATCCCTTCAATCCCGCTGGTGTTTCTCGCCAGGCTTATATACTAAAAAGAGGGCGTCTCGATCAGATTAGAGTTGCCGGGCAAATTCATGATCCTTCGAGAAACTCCAGCGCGCATGCTCCCAGTGTCGCGTGACTTCTGCTGTCGTAACAGTATTTTGTTTAGATTTTAAAGAGAGATTCTCAACCGGTAGACGAGCAGCCATGAGCCTCCGTGGGCCAGATCAATTGTGACTGCCCCAAACTATTAGTTTCAACTGTTTGATGAGTAGTCATGAGCTTCCTTGGCCCAGGACAACTGTGACTGCCCTAAACTTTACTATTTTGCCGAATAACTAAATGAGCAAAATGTCGAGAAACTATCATTTAGAAAATCCTGTATTGTTAACAGCTTCATCTTGATATTGTCTTTCAGCAGCATATATCATTATAGAAAAGCTCGTGATTGAAGTTTTTTTACACTAAAATTGTGCCCAGGCCGCGAACCTGAAGATTCATGGTTCAGATCCCGTTACTGAAAATACGTGTTTGGAACTTTGAATTCCCATACGAATGACAGTGAAATCTTATTTTTGGATCAGATAAGAGTAGCTCAAAGGTTGTCTGTGGGTTATGTTACCTAGCTGCCCTCTATCCAATCCATCACTTCAAAATTTGGAGTGCCTTTCGTGGCTTTGGGCAAAAACAAACACATTAATATCTTTTGTATGTTCCTTACATCATGTGTTAAAAATTTAAATCTGTTTGAACAGTATTTGTATAAGAAACTTACATGATGTGAACAATGTTTAAAATCACATTATTCGTAATTCGTACATATAATTCAACATAAAATACATTTACATTGTTAGCATTTTTTCCAAAAGAAAACGTTAGAATTAGTTCTCACGGAAAACTAAATGACAGCCAACACAGTTTCGAATCATACGTACACATAAAAAAATAAAGCTTGTGCTTAAGAAACCACCAATACATTGAATCAAAGAGATCTTCCCAAAGAAGACTGCCACTCTTATGACAGATCTAGATTAGGAAATAGAAACAACCAACATATTGAATCTAAGGGATCTCCCCAAGGAAGACTACCACTTTTATGACAATCTAGATTTAGGAAATAGAAACAAACAACACATTGAATCAAAGAGATCTCCCCAAGGAAGACTACCACTTTTATGACAGATCTAGATTTAGAAAATAGAAACAACCAACACATTGAATCAAAGAGATTTTTTCAAGGAAGACTACCACTTTTATGACAGATCTAGATTTAGAAAATAGAAACAACCAACACATTGAATCAAAGAGATTTTTTCAAGGAAGACTACCACTTTTATGACAGATCTAAATTTAGGAAATAGAAACAACCAACACATTGAATCAAAGAGATTTTTTCAAGGAAGACTACCACTTGTATGACAGATCTAGATTTAGTAAATAGTCATCACCTTTCTCGTCAGTCATCTAACGAAACTGTGGAGCTTATAAGAACGTTTTTAATGGAAAGCAAGTAACATTTCGGCTGAAATATACAACTTTCTGCTTGTACCACAAAGTAATGGAGAGGTTGTCAACAGAAGTCTGATCTCAACTGATATCATGGTTTAGAGTGCAGATCAATCTACATAGAATCCGTGAAACATAATGGCAAGGCTTTTTTAAAATGTTCAAAATGTTTTCTTCACTTTCCATAACTACCAAACAAGATAAACATTAGTTATCATGACCGTTTCGTCAACAAATAGAACGAGAGACGAAGAAAGTAGTTTAACAGCGTTTAGATTGAATGTCGCTACATTAATAAAACATTAATCTCACGAAAATTATCTAAAAACAAACACATATAAAAGAAACTAATGTCGACTAGGCAATGACGTTAGTCTTGATGATCTAAACATATTTTGTCCAAATTACATGTGAATTAACACAGATCTGTAGAACTGTCCAACTAATATATATATATACAGTGGATTTGAAATTAACAATAATAATTTACATTTATGAAAACTATTTCTCAAACTATAAAAAAAGTAAAATCATTCTGATTCTTACATTTTAAACAACATAATTAACTAATTTCACTGTATGTAATTTCAAGCATTACTATTGTTTCTGTTTGTTCTAACTTGAAGCATTAGTAGTATTGTTACGATTTCTTTTAAAGGTGAAGTTTGATAGTTTTACTGCTATTTTATTAAGTTTGAAGCAGTTACATTGTTTCTGTTTATTCTAGCTTGAACCATTAATAGTATTGTTACTATTTCTTTTAAAGGTGAAGTTTTAATAGTTTAACTGCTATTTATTTTAAACTTGTAGTTTTATTAGTGTTCACTGTATTTGTTTTAAAGTATTAGTAGTGATAATCTTATCTTTTATTCATTAGTAATGTTGATGTTAACAATACTTGAATGATATAGTAAATTTTCGAACTATTATTGAATGTATAACCATGTAGAAAACTCTTTATTCGTTTCGATAGTCTGTAAGAGTATGTACCCACTGTGTCATATACAACTGGTATGTGTCACAAAGACAATAATATAGCTATAAATAGAGTTGAAGGTCACTGTTGACAGCCTCAAGAAAAGCAGACCAATACAAACAAAATATGTGTGTGTGTGTGATGAAAACAGTGTTAATGAAAGGGGCAATCCTTTTTTAAAATATTAATATACATTAGTATGCTTTACTTAGACTAGTGCATTATGAATATAATATAAAACCGTCCTTTGCTTAGAATCCTTCTCCACTAAATAATTTTACTCTTTAGTTGAAATCACGTGGACAGTTGTTGCATTTAAAATTATGTTACACCATTAATTATTACAGTGTAGCAGGACTCACATGAGAATGTTTGTGTTCTGTAAATAATATCATAGTGGTCATATTTATAGTGTAGTGGGAGCCATGTGTTGATGCTTCGTGTACTTGTTTTCTTGACCCATTACCATGAGAAACTGAAACTGTTATCATGACCCATTATCAGGAGAAATGAAAACTGTTATCGTGACCCATTACCATCTGAGACTAAAACTGTTATCGTGACCCATTATCATGAGAAACGAAAACTGTTATCGAGACCCATTACCATCTGAAACTAAAACTGTTATCGAGACTCATTACCTTGAGAAATGAATAATGTTGTCAAGACATATTACCACAAGAAACTAAAACTATTGTCATGATCTATTACCTTGAGCAAATTTTTTTATAATACCCACTAGCATGAGAAACGAAAACTGTTATCATGACCCATTATCAGGAGAAATGAAAACTGTTATCGTGACCCATTACCATCTGAAACTAAAACTATTATCGTGACTCATTACCATCTGAAACTAAAACTGTTATCGTGACTCATTCTCAGGAGAAATGAAAACTGTTATCGTGACCCATTACCATCTGAAACTAAAACTGTTATCGTGACCCATTATCAGGAGAAATGAAAACTATTATCATGACCCATTACCTTGAGAAATGAATAATGTTGTCAAGACATATTACCACAAGAAACTAAAACTGTTGTCATGATCTATTACCTTGAGAAATGAATAATGTTGTCAAGACATATTACCACAAGAAACTAAAACTGTTATCGAGACCCATTACCTTGAGAAATGAATAATGTTGTCAAGACATATTACCACAAGAAACTAAAACTGTTATCGAGACCCATTACCTTGAGAAATGAATAATGTTGTCAAGACATATTACCACAAGAAACTAAAACTGTTGTCATGATCTATTACCTTGAGCAAATTTTTTTTATAATACCCACTAGCATGAGAAACGAAAACTGTTAACACGACCCATAACCATGAGGATCAAAACTTAGCATAAACCTTATCAACTTGATTCAACACCCATTACTAATTGTTTATCTTCCTTCCATCCAAAAATATTCTAGTTTGATAACTTTAAGCGTGAAACATTTGGTTTCAAGCTCTTCAACAAACCAAAAATTCAATCTGTAATGTGTTTTTTCTTACACCATCTGCCATAACGTTTTAGAAATTTTTCACAAAGCCATTTTATTTTTAGTTTGGAAATATAAGATAGAACATTATTATCTATTCTTTTATTTAAAAAAATCCCACCATTTAACCTTTCTGCATGTTTTGATGGGAAGATTATTGCCGTAAAAAATGATTTGTTACTATTAGTTAATATTATATATAGATATATAAGACAAGTACAAAATGGCAATCTTCCGGAGCGAAGCAGACCTGTTGACATCCGCCGGACACAGTCTGGAATACATGAATACCCTAGAGTAGTCATCATGTCGAAGCCTTACGTAAACATGAGTCGTTTTTGTTGACAAGTGAAACAGCTTTGATATCAGAAATAAATACTCTAACAAGTATAGTTTTAGTAGTCGTGGCGATCAAACACGAATCCTTATCACAGTTGTTAGCTTATCTTAGTCTATTAAGAAATAAATACTCTAACAAGTGGTGTTTTAGTAGTCGTGGCGATCAAACATCAATCGTTATCACAGTTGTTAACCTATCTTAGTCTACTAAGAAATAAATATTCTAACAAGTATAGGTTTAGTTAGTCGTGGCGATCAAACATCAATCGTTATCACAGTTGTTAGCCTATCTTAGTCTACTAAGAAATAAATATTCTAACAAGTATAGGTTTAGTAGTCGTGGCGATCAAACATCAGTCGTTATCACAGCTGTTAGCCTATCTTAGTCTACTACTTTTTATATCCATATTACATAGAGATTACTAACTAACTAGTTTTATACTATATTTCTTCTTAAAGGAAGTCCTGAAAATACTGATGTTCTCTTCAACAGCCTGGGATCAGGCACCGGCCTTTTCACAAAGAAGACCCAGGATCAGATCTCTATAAAAACATCTCCAAGTACACGGTCCGTCTCTCAACACGATAGCAGATTAGCAGCCAAAAAATTGGATCTAAACTAGTTAGTAATCTAATTAAAATTAGGCTTAAATGACAGTATAGAAAATATCATGACATGTAGATTGACTATCAGTCATAAACAAGTAGGTTGGATATGAAGCAAAAGTTCTGAAATAAGTAACTAGGATATAAGTTATAAGTACTGTAAATAGTAGCTTGGATATACAAAATGACGTAAGAAATATCTTGGATATTAGAGAAAACTAAAGTGACTAGTATATGAGACAAAAATAGAGTAAAAACTGGCTTAAATATCATACAAAAATACATATCAGAAAAAAGATTAACAAATACCTAAGATATCAGACATAAATACTGTAAAACGTAGCTTGAATATCATGCGTAAATAATGTAACAAGTTGCTTGGATAACAGACATAAAATACTGGAACACATAGAAGGAGATTGGATAACTTGGATATCACACATATTCCTGTAAGAAGTATCTTGGATATCGCACATCTTACTGTAACAAGTATCTTGGATATCGCACATCTTACTGTAAGAAGTGTCTTGGATATCACATATTACTGTAACAAGTATCTTGGATATCAGACAAAACTAGAGTGAAAAGTAACTAATATACAAGACAAAAGTAAAGTGACAAGTGGATTAAATACCACACAAAAATAGCATGACCAGTAGCTCTGATATCAGAAAAAAAAACAGATCAAGAAGTAGCTTGGATATTATATAAAAATAGTATGACCAGTGGCTCTGATATCAGAAAAAAAACATATCATGAAGTAGCTTGGATATTATATAAAAATAGCATAACCAGTAGCTCTGATATAAAAAAAAACAGATCAAGAAGTAGCTTGGATATTATATAAAAATAGCATGACCAGTAGCTCTGATATCAGAAAAAAAAACAGATCAAGAAGTTGCTTGGATATTATATAAGGAATAGCATGACCAGTAGCTCTGATATCAGAAAAAAATAGATCAAGAAGTAGCTTGAATATTATACGAAAATTGTGTGACCAGTAGCTCTGATATAAGACTTGAATAATTTAACAGGTATGTTGAATATCAGACAAAAATTTAGTCAAAAGTCGATTTATTATCAAACAAGAATAGTGTGAAGAATATATATGATATCAGGCATAAATGCTATAACAACTAGCTTGGATATCAGATAAAATATAGAGAAACAAGTTTCTTAGACATCAGACATATATCGTGTCACAAGTATTTTAGATATCAGACATATATCGTGTCACAAGTATCTTAGATATTAGACATATATCGTGTCACAAGTATCTTAGATATCAGACATATATCGTGTCACAAGTATCTCAGATATCAAACATATATCGTGTTACAAGTATCTTAGATATCAGACATATATCGTGTCACGAGTATCTCAGATATCAAACATATATCGTGTTACAAGTATCTTAGATATCAGACATATATCGTGTCACGAGTATCTCAGATATCAAACATGTATCGTGTTACAAGTATCTTAGATATCAGACATATATCATGTCACGAGTATCTCAGATATCAAACATATATCGTGTCACAAGTATCTTAGATATCAGACATATATCGTGTCACGAGTATCTCAGATATCAAACATATATCGTGTTACAAGTATCTCAGATATCAAACATATATCGTGTTACAAGTATCTTAGATATCAGACATATATCGTGTCACAAGTATCTTACATATCAGACATATATCGTGTCACGAATATCTCAGATATCAAACATATATCGTGTTACAAGTATCTCAGATATCAAACATATATCGTGTTACAAGTATCTTAGATATCAGACATATATCATGTCACAAGTATCTCAGATATCAAACATATATCGTGTCACAAGTATCTTAGATATCAGATATATATCGTGTCACAAGTATCTTAGATATCAGATATATATCGTGTTTCAAGTATTTTAAATATCAAACATATATCATGTCACAAGTATATTAGATATCAGACACAAAAAGCAGGACAAGAAGCTTTGATATCAGAGATTAATACTGTAACATGATACGAAACACGAAACTAAATCCAGTCAGTTTTGCTACAAGACGTAAATGATAGTCTTGAATTTAATAGTGTAACAGTCAGCTTTGTTAGAAGACATAAATAATAGCTTTAATTTTAATAGTGTAACAGTCAGCTTTGTTAGAAGACATAAATAATAGCTTTAATTTTAATAGTGTAACAGTCAGCTTTGTTTTACGGCAAACATAATAGTCTTGAATTTAATAGTGTAACAGTCAGCTTTGCTATAAGTCATAAATAAAAGCTTTGATTTGAATAGTATTTCAACACCTAAGAAAGCATCCAAAAGCTAATAAATATCACCCAATGTGTAACGTTTAAGATGTATTTGACAAGTCAGTAAGAAGACAACCAAAAACGATCACTGGTCTCATCCAGTTTATTTCGTTCAATATATATTTTAACATACCACTATATATATATATATATATACAATGTGTCACTAATTGGTAGTAACTTACAAACAGAGAAAGCTGTGTATTTAGAACATATCTAAATGTGGACTTGATAATCGTTATAGCTAATTAAGCATACTTTTTCACATCTCTACTTAAAACGATTAGAATGCATTATTTCCTCAGTTGGATATCTTTGCTGATATTTCATCCCATTAATGTCTCACGCGGTTCGGCCAGGTGAGGAGATCTGTGTCAGTCTTCAATACAAATATTAAGCTAATTATATAATACAATCTCTATAATTAAGGCACACAGTACTGTGTCATACAGGCAAAACAACTTGCTAGACACGCTGTGTATTGTTAACAGAAATAATAGTTTAGCGATATTCCACTTTCTGCAGCTCGGACTGTAGTAAATCAAAATAGCACATATTGTCAGTGGATGTGTTCTACTGGACCTTTACTTCACATACCAAATTTCAAGGCAATTAAGAAATAATTGAGATATGAAATCTCCAGTTTTGATTGAATTTCTTCCAAAAGTACGGAAACAAAGGTAGGAAACATACTTAACTTTTATAGATTTTTTTTTCAATTTTGTACACTGATAGATCTTTACAACCCACAATTAGGTGTCAAATTTGGCCTAAAATAACCACATGAGCAAAGTTATTCAACAAAAACCGCTCAATTTTGATCAAACTTTTTGCGCACGCCTACGCAAAAAGTCACATGAGCTATCGGTTTAATATTTTTACTAAAGATTCACCTAAGAGTAAAAGTGGACCGTTTTGAGTTGTTGTTGTTTTCATTTGGATTAAATACGGCTGAGTTATAGCAGCAAAGTATAGAGTGTAACGACGTGCAGATACAAAAGTATTGGCTAGGCCAGGACAACTATATTAACAGTTTCTAGCTCAAGTTTTCAAAAGAATCATACGGGTGGACGGTTATTATTCATTACTCAGTGCCAACTTTTAAGCACAGATTTTAGCTAGATATTATTAGGATTCATTAGCTAGGCAGGCCGCGTTCAACTTGGAGCATAATGGTGGGTAAAAGAAGTTCACGTTTTGTTTTTTTGATAAAATTTCAAGTAGACAGCTAGGATTTCTGTGTTGCCTAAGTAAGGCAATAACTTGGTTTATTTTTCATTATTATAAATATTTTTTATATCTTAATATATGTATTCAGGACTAGGCTAAAATTCCTAAAATATACTAACACGAATTCATGCAGTGTAAATAACATTATGCTACTTCTATCATTCAAGATGTATTATAACACACCACTAACAAGAACCCATACAGTATAACTAACATTACGCTACTTCTATCATTCAAGATGTATTATAACACGCCACTAACAAGAACCCATGCAGTATAACTAACATTATGCTACCTCTATCATTCAAGATGTATTATAACACGCCACTAACAAGAACCCATACAGTATAATTAACATCATGCTACCTCTATCATTCAAGATGTATTATAACACACCACTAACAAGAACCCATACAGTATAACTAACATTATGCTACCTCTATCATTCAAGATGTATTATAACACGCCACTAACAAGAACCCATACAGTATAACTAACATCATGCTACCTCTATCATTCAAGATGTATTATAACACGTCACTAACAAAAACCCATACAGTATAACTAACAATACGCTACTTCTATCATTCAAGATGTATTATAACACGTCACTAACAAGAACCCATACAGTATAACTAACATCATGCTACCTCTATCATTCAAGATGTATTATAACACGCCATTAACAAGAACCCATACAGTATAACTAACATCATGCTACCTCTATCATTCAAGATGTATTATAACACGCCATTAACAAGAACCCATACAGTATAACTAACATCATGCTACCACTATCATTCAAGATGTATTATAACACGTCACTAAGAAGATATCGAAAAACTAAATTCATCCAATCTCTATCGTTCTAGATGTATTTTAGCACATCTCTAAGAAGACAACCACAAAATATTGCTAGCATCATGCTACGTTTATCGGTTATGAAGACATCCAAGATGTATCACTAGCATCATCCAACCTATATTGTTCAATGGGTATTTTAACACTTTAGTATTAATACATCCAAAAACTATCACTGGCATCACGTGGCGTTTAAGATGTATTTTAACACGTCACGATGTATCAATAACATCATCCAATCTAAATTGTTCATAGAAGTATTAAGACATCCAAAAATTATTACTAACATCACGTATCGCTTAAGATGTATTTTAGTACGTCACTAAGACGACATCCAAAGTATAAGTAACATTATGCAATGTTTTAGGCATAAAATTGAGTTATATATCCTGCTGACGTGTCCTACTTTTATTTTCATATTATTTTTTAACAGCCAAAATATGTCAAAAGATATACTGACGTTATCAACCTCATAAAAATGTTTGGATTAGACCATGATATCAAGTTAGAATCTGAAAGAATTGTTTTGAACCTCACCTTCTGGTATTGAAAGGGTCTGGTAAGTGCCAGCCACCGCTCTACAGCCATAACTATAGCCACACAGCCAGAGGATAGGCCAAAGGTTCGAAGTAACACTCGTAGCATACAGAACCAGCGAGGAATGATCAGTTCTGACCAGAGGTAAAGCTGCGTGTACATCAATAGTGATGATCCTACAAGAGCAAGAAGATCATTCCAAACAAGACATCTTACCATCAGTGTCTGTTTCCGGTTCCTGATCGTTTCATTCCGAGCTAGCATAATCAATGAACAAATGTTACTGCTTACGCCAAACACATAGAAAAAAGTTAGCAAGACTTGGTTAATTATTGAAAGGTGGCGTGTAGGATCGTCACTGATCAAATGTTTAGTGTCATTCCAAGAGCTGGTTAAGTTCTCTTGTACCATTTTCAACGAAGAATGTGGTTCTTGTCACGCATAGATAAGAAACTGTGAAAACCTCACCAGTAACTATGATTCGGTTCAAGACTTAAGAAATTCTTACATTGCGGTTCTAAAACGTACTTCACCCATAACTAACAATTATGATCCCTGGTCCGAGGAAAAAGTCTGTCACATCACAAAGCGGCGTGTACTAGGCGCTACAGGTGCGCAACAGAAATAGTAATACACGTCGTCGTGCACTTTAAGTAATGCATTAGCTCTCGTCTAGAGGGCAGCACGAACAAAGACCACCAAATATATATTTTAACTTATCAATAAGTTGCTCGTTTTTTCTGATCAATTTTGAATGTTTTCCAACAACTATAAAGGCGAACAACGAGAATTTGTCTTACACTTTCAATTCACCAATTTTAGGTAGATATTATAGTTGATAAATGTCTCTCGTATATATCATAATGGTTACTGAGCAAATAAAATAAAAATTAGTATTTTAAAGTAGTTTAAATTAGAGATACGAATTCAGCGATCTCAATGTAAATTTTGACAAGTTTTAAAATGGAGGGTTAGAACCGGAAAGCTCTTTCCTTCGTTGTGTGCCACTACGTAGCGTTAAATTCATGATACTAACTAACAAATTACTGAAATACCGTTCTTTTAGTAATAAGAAACTAACGTCGTATATTGGGAAAATCGTTTAATTAAAGAGGGATTACAGTAAGTCGATAACAACTAAGAGTTTTGTTTCTGCATATTATCAAAGAGGCCAAGCAACCATGAGGGTCATGATGTATGATATTGACGAATGTTCAACACGTAGGATATCAACAAAACCTTTTTTCAAACTTTCGTTCTAATATCAAATGTAACATATGGTGTCTGATGATATAGCACTTGTAACGGAAGTGGCCCTCTGATGACATAACTCTTCTAACTCGACACGTTTTGTTGAAGCTGATGGATGATCTATATTAAACAATTATATAAAAACATCAACGAGTAAACGAATAAAACGTTTAGCAGGAGTAAGACAGGTAAGAAGAGATCAATTCGTTGCATGACACAAATACTCATGGAGAGTACTTTTCGTAGGAAAAATATATACTATGCTATATGTATTATATAAAAACAAGCAACTATAAAACTTCAACAAATCCCTTACATCAAAGTTTTTCAAAGAGTTTGCTGAAACTATCTATTACCGTTGCCGTTATTAAACAATTATTTAAGGAAGTGTGTATGTTGGATCTACCATTTAATCATTGCCTCAAGTTTCTCACGCTCTAACTTTCATTTATTTAACGATATGAGTATACTAGATTTATAATTTAAAATTTCCTCAAATTTCCTACGCTCTAACTTTTTATTAAACAATTATTTAAAGAAGTGAGTTTGTCGGATCTATCGTTTAATTCATAACCTCAAGTTTCTCACGTTCTAACTCTTTATGAAAGAATTATTAAAGGAATTGCATTTGTTGAATCTAGCATTTAATCAATACTTCAAATTTCTCACGCTCTAAATTTCTATCAAACACTTATTTAACGATATGAGTTTACTGGATTCATAATCTAAAAATTTTCTCAAATTTCTTACGCTCTAACTCTTTTTTTAAAGCAATTATTTACCAAAGCGCGTTTGTTGGATATATCATATAATTATTACTTCAAACTTCTCACGTTCTAACTCTATATCAAACAAATTTTTAACGAAGTACCTATATTGGATCTATCATTTAATCATTGCCTGAAGCTTTTCACGTACTAATTCTTTATTAAACAATTATTTAACGATGTGCGTTTGTTGGATCTATATTTAATCATTACATCAAGTTTCTTACCCTCTAACTCTTTATTAAGAATTATTTAATGAAATGTGTTTGTTGGATCTATCATTTCTCAAGTTTCTCACGCCATTTATGAAAAAAATATTTAACGAAGTGCGTTTGTTAGATCTTTTATTTATTAACTCTTTCAACCCGGGCTCGGTCCTTGGGACCGACCTCGTAACCATTTTGTACTTGTTATAGTGTTTATGCTATAACTTTTAAATTTGTAAGCGAACGTTAACGAAATTTGACAGTTTATCAGTAAATATTACAATGCTTTCATACGCAAAATATATAATTTTTTTATTAAGTTTTGTAAAGCAATGTTTCTCTCATGCCTTTTTTTTTCACATCTTGCCTATCTATTATGCAAAGTAATTTTCGTCATAACATTAAAAATACTTTTATGCATCAGAAAATTTTGAAATTTCAGAT
>NW_013669534.1:77649-86055 GCF_000517525.1 Limulus polyphemus | reverse complement strand
GTCCAAATAGTTATCAAACTTTTCTTAAGAAAAAACTGTATATTTTCTGTTATCTTCAGTAATTAATTTCTGTACGGGTTCGATAAATTTGACCGATCTCGCAACCACCATAAAAAATTAGGAAATAAACATAAATTATCCATCTTTCATTATAGAATGATCACAAATTATAACACGAAAACATAAATGTTTAGACGAAATAGTTTAAATCTCATAACATTATACATTTATATATGTTTATTATATTGACCTTTCATCCGTGCCTGGCTAACAATACAAAAGTTACAACGACGCGGCTCACATGCACTCATGTTACTGTATTCAATAATATATAACGCTCTAACTCTATTAAAGAATTATTTAATGAAGCGCGTTTGTTGGATCTATGATTTATTCATAACTTCAAATTTCTCACGCTCTAACACTTTATTGAAAAATAATTTATTGAAGTGCATTTGTTTGATCTGTCATTTAATCATTGCCTCAAGTTTATCACGCTCCAACTCTTTTTTTAAACAATTATTTAACGAAGTGCGTTTTGTTTGTATTTAAGTACAAAGCTACACAAAGAGCTACCTGTGCTCTAGCGTTGTAAATCCGCAGACATACTCTGTGCGAATGGGGGGTGATATGCATTTTCTGTATTTATGGTTTAAACATTTCACCAAGATTTCACGCTTTAGCTTTTTATTAAACAATTATTTAACGACATGCTATTACACAAGCCTGGTATTGTTTTATTGTCTGTTCTGCAGTAATTCCTGTACGCTGGATCCGAAAATGATATTCATTTTCTTCCATCACGTACAGATTGTTCACAAAACGTCATATGTACTTTTACATAAGTGAATCATTTTCATTCAAATCGGGCCACATTTTGTTATGCTTGAAATGTTGACAACCACTGGCTATAGATTTCTGAAGACCAATCACGACGTAAGAGTTTTATCGATCGTTCTAGAACCCAAACATAAAAAAAAACATAATAATAAAAAAATGTTCATTGTGATAAACGAAATAATAATTTGATCTAAGCAAGAGTTTTTTTGTTTTGTTTTCCACGATTTGTAAAACATCCTTACGTGATAGAAAAAAAATTAATATAATTTTAGAAATCTGCGTGGCTTAATTATGGAAAATCCGTTATTAAAACCCAAATAACTTTTTTGAAGTTTAAGTTTTATAATTTAAAAATTGCCTAAAATTTCTCACGCTCTAACTCCTTATTAAACAATTATTTAACGAAGTGCATTTATTGGACTTACGATTTAAATACTGCCTCAAGTTTCTCACGCTATAACTCTTTATTAGACAGTTAATTAACGACGTATGTTTGTTGGAAGACTGACCCCAATGTGTATTACTGCAATATATGTTAACGTGTTATATCTTATTAAACGTTGTTATTATTTCAGCAACTTAAATGTGATTCAAATTGTAAGTTATATAGTAATACGGACTAATACTAAACACTAATATAATTACATTAACAAATGTAATTAAAAGTTTAAATTATAGAGTACCAAAAGCGACTATTTTAAGTAAATATATAATGGAACACTAACCTTCACATATTTATTACTTCAGTAATTTTAACGTGATTAAAATGTAAGTTATATAGTAGAAACAACGACTACGATATTAATAGGTCCATCTTATAAAAAACACTAATATTTAATGAGTAACTATCGTAATTAAGATAGAGTTCCAAAAATGTTTATTTTAACAATATCTTTATTTTGTCAGTGTGCTTGTTTGCTGTATAGCACAAAGCTACGCAAAGGGATGTTTGTGTTCTAGAGACAGAGGGCATCGAAACCCGATTTATAGTGTTATCAGCTTTCAAACTCATCGCTGAGCCACCAGGGGCATATCATTATTCAACACTAGTATTAATTCAGTAACGAATATAATTAAAATTGTAAATTATAGAGTAGCTATTCAGAGTATTTTAACTATATATATAATGGAACATATATATACATTACTTTTGCTTATCGAGAAATTGAGTGATGGTTAGACACTTTGGAGCATGGCACGTGCCCTGGTGTGCTGAGTGAATAATGAGATACAGTAGTATCAACACGGATATTAATACTGGCTGATTAGACTTTTGAGTAAAAAGAGTCTTAATGCGTCCGAATTTTGGGAGCTAGTATTTATATCGTGATATCTGAAATAAAAACCTAGTTGAGTATAACAGCTCCTAGATGGGAGGCCCGTCGCTACCGAGATATAGGTTTGAATGTTATCCAGAGATGTTTCTCGGTGAGCCTACGCAATTTGTAAACCAGTATCCAATTGATAGTATTTAATAACATTCACCTAAAGTATCTTAGGTATCATAAGAAATATTATAGTGTTCTATCTGATAGTCTTGGATATGGATTATTGCACGGTGTTCTGTTTGATGGTCCTGGTTATGGGCAATTACACTGTGTTTGTTTCAAGGCCCAGATTAAGGACTATTGCACGTTGTTCTTTTTGATGCTCTTGGTTATAGACTATTACAGAGTGCTATGTTGACGGTCCTGGTTATGTAGTATTGCATGGTGTTCTCTTTAATGTTCCTAGTTATAACTGTTACACAGTGTTCTGTTTGATGGTCCTGGTTATGAGTATTGCATGTTATTCTATTTGATGGGTCTGGTTATAGAGTATTTACACATGGTTCTGCTTGATGTTTCTGTGTTGCATATACAAGGGTGTTTAGTTTAAGAGTTATTATTTACTCTATTTGGTGATTTTGATATTTAATTTACTTTTCGCAACAATAGAGTTAAAAGTTAATCATTTTAAAGGCGATAGTCATAACAAGTTTGGTTAATAGAGATAAGGAGAATAATTTGTCTTGTGAAAGGGTGTTCTAAAGTAAATAAACTCGTATGTGTGGACTTAGACAAAAAGGAGACAATTATTTGAAGTTCAGGATACAACTATGGTAACCCATGGGGTAGCGTAAGTGAATTATTCACTGATATCTATCGTGATTAAAGTAGCGAAAACTAGTTCGTCTCGTCAATTGGATTCTAAAGTACTTGAATCAACCTAGGCGGACGTTTGACAAGAAAAGAGAATTATTTAGAGATTGAGATACAGTTGTGATATCCATAGTGTAAAGAATTTTGGTACATAAGTTGACTTGTTTTTAACATATTATTTTAAAACATTTGGAGAGTATGCTGTCCGTTTAATTGTCGAATTGTCCTAACTGTGGAGTAGTGCATACTGATTATGACTATTGCCTTTTGTCTTGTTTCTTTGTCCTAGTTATGGAGTATTACACAGTGTTCTGTTTCATGGCCCTGGTTATGGGGTATTACATGGTGTTCTGTTTCATGGTCCTGTGTATGGACTATTTTACAGTTTTTGTTTGATGGTACTGATTGTAGACTATTACACAGTGCTTTGTTTGGTGGTTATGATTTAGGAGTGTTGCATAGTGTTCTGTTAGATGGTCCTGGTTATAGAGTATTACACAATGTTTTGATTTGTGGTCTTAGCTATAGATTTTGCCCAGTTTTCTGTTTGATGGTCCTTCTTTGGGAATATTATATAGTGTACTGTTTGATGGTCCTGGCTATAGAGTATTTTCACATTGTTCTGTTTGGTGGTCCTGTTTATGGACTATTGCACGATATTTTGTTTCATTGTCCTGGCTATGGACTATCGCACATGTTTGTGTTTGTTGGTCCTGCTTTAAGAATATTGCATAGTGTTTTATTTGATGGTCCTGGTTACAGAGTATTGCACAATGTTTTGATTGATGGTCTTAGCTGTGGTCTTTTACCCGGTGTTCTATTTGATGGTCCTGGCTATAGAGTATTTTCACATTGTTCTGTTTGATGGTCCTGGTTATGGGGGTATTACTTAGTGTTATGTTTGATGGCGCTGTGTCATGATATAAAAGCCTGTTTAATTTAAATATTAGTGATTAATTTATATTTGTGAGTGAATATTTTATAATATTTAGTTTGTTATAATAAGAGTTAAATGCAGACGATTGTATAAGGTTTTGTTAATATCTAATTGGTGTCGAGAATATAGAAAATAGCCAGACGACTATGTAATAGAGATATAAACGCGTAAGACTAGCGGGAAGCAGCAGACAAGCGGTATTAGGCAGATGAAAGCAAAGAGAATACAATTGGTGAGAAGTTAAGCCGTAAAAGTGATAAGACTAACGTTTGATATATATATATATATATATATTAGAGTGAAATTAACAGTGGAAAAAGAAATGGAAAAAATAAGTTTATTCGTCAAAGCGAAAATATAAAGTAATTGAATCAGCCTGAGTGCACTTTGACAAAAGGAACATAGGATTTTCAGAAAAAAGAATATCACAATCGTAAGTGAATCACAACATACTAATATTGCGACAGTATTTGAAAACATAGTTCGGCTTGTCAACTGAGATTTTAAAGTAATTAAGCAGGCCTAAGGGACTTTTGACAAGAAAAGAAAAACTATACATATATTTTAACATATTTTGATAAATGGGTAGAAATAAGATCTCAACTTGGATTAAGACACTGTGAATTACAAGAAATGTAAAGAGAAGAAAGCAAACAGAAGAGACAAATTGAGAAAGAAGAAAGACTAAAAGAAGAAAATGAGAGAAAGAAGAAATAGAAATAATGAGAATACAAATTGAGAAAGAAGAAAAAGAAAGAAAATAGAGACTAGAAATAGAGAGAGAATAAGAGCACAAATTGAGATAGCAAAATTTACCCAACCGAAGGAAGAAGGATTCAAAAATGACAATGGAGTCAGGGCTAGCCGACCCAAGCTGCCCATGCTTGATGAACATAAAGATGACATGGATGCTTTCCTGGAGAGATATGAAAGATTCGCCCAAAGTCAGAACTGGGACAAAGGCGACTGGACAGTCTGTCTCAGCCCACTTCTCGCAGGAAAAGGCCTACAAATATATGCAGCATGACGTCAGAAGATGCCATGGATTATGACAAATTAAAAGTAGCTTTACTGAAACGATATGAACTTACTGAAAAAGGTTTTCTTCGGAAGTTCAGAGGTGTCAAACCCGACACTAGAGAAACTGTATTTCAGTTTGTGGCACGTCTGCGGCGATATTTCACCAGAATGGACTGACATGGCCATTGTGTGAAAATACTTTTGAGGGATTGGCAGACCTGTTAGTACATGAACAATTCATGACCACATGTTACTGTTAAATGAGAGAGTACCAAAAGATGTAGACAAGATTATCAAGCTGGCAGAACAGTATATGGAAGCCCATGGAGGGAGTATAACTGGCAAGTCCAAGAATGTCCAGATAAATTTGAAACCAGTAATGGCTGACCTGAAGCAGAAGTTTACCAAAGGTGACAGGAGGTTAATAGACAGAAGGGAAAAGAGATGTTATGTTTGTTATAAAATGGTGCACACTGCAAAAGAGTGCAAGTCCATTACCAGCAAACAACAGCAGAAATCTCAACATAAAGCAGCTGGAGCCGTTTACAAAGACATTGCTGGTAAAAAACAAGAAAATAGTGACTGGCATTGTGGATGCTGCTGCCAGAAGAACGAGAATCAAGAATATTTGTCAAATTCAATACAAGAAAACGTGATTAATTAGTGCACAACTAATGGTCGGCTCAAATTAGAAAATGGATCAACAGTACTCCCGTTTCCCCCCACAGCAAAATTTCTCCTAATGCTTTGGATCCTCTGATCCTAGCCCTGAAAAAGGACCAACTCAGGTTAATAGTAAAAGGTAAAAGTAAATGTCACTCTTTAGTTCTACACTTCTATAGATCTCTAATGATAAACGGTACAAACTTAATCTGCGAACCTAAACTCTACATTCAGTTTAGTATAAATATTTCAGTCAAACAGCGACGTACTCGATCTACATCTCTCTGCTCTACAAACTCCTGACACTGCGTGATAATCCGACGCCAAGTACAGCAGAAAGAAAGAAAAATACCAGTGCCAACAAACAACCCAGCGAGGCTCTCCGTCTTTCTCTTCTTCTCCACGTCTCTCTACGGCTTTTCCCGCCTCTTGGGAGTTCATTAATGTGAACATTTCCCGTTTAGCAACTACAAGCTTACTCTATAACTCACGTATGCGTTTTATACCTTATAAGCCTCGGCAACCTATTTCTAATTATAGTGTGGGGTGAAGAGAAACAACAGTTTCTGACCGCCCCTGGTTATATTTCATTCCTCTCCGGGGAATGAGATATATGATTAACCTAAATACCTGCCAAGCCTGAAAGAAAGAAAGTGCCCATGGTGATGGGAGCTTGTGACAAATATCAAGAGATGCCAACAAATCATAATATGCCAATATGTGAAGGTTATGTTGGGGACAAGAAAGTGAAGGTTCTACGAGACACTGGGTGCAGTAGTGCAGCAGTGAAAACCAGTTTAGTATCCAATTATCAGATGACAGGCAAGATACGCTTGTGTGTGCTCATTGATGGGACAGTGAGAAAATTTCCCAAAGCACAAATAAAGGTGGATACTCCATATTATGTAGGAGATCTTGAGGCCATGTGTATCAAGAAACCAATACAAGATTTGGTTATATGAAACATACCAGGTAGTAGAAACTTTGAGGATCTAGACAGAAAAAAGATTGATGAAGTATCTGCTGTCACCACCAGAGCTCAAGAAAAGAAGAGCAAACAAGACATCAAGCCCCTGCAAGTGTCCAAAGGCGATATCCCGAATTTAGGTTTGCAGGAACTGAAGGAAGCACATAAGAAAGACCCTTCACTGCAGAAACTTTGGGACAATGCCCAGAAGAAAGTCACTCACAAAATAAAGGGGAAATATACTTGTATAACAGAGGACCAAAAGGGAGTTCTATACAGAATCTATCAAAGTAGTTATACTGGGAAAGTTAAACAGATCATAGTACCAACAGAATACCGGACTAAAGTGATGAAGTTGGCTCATTAATCAATTGTAGGAGAACACCTAGGAACAAAGAAAATGGCAGACAGAATCATCAGTAATTTCAATTGGCGGGAGTAATTGGAGATGTGAGTATATTCTGCAGGTCATGTGACATCTGCCAAAGGACATTACCTAGAGGGAAGGTAGCCAAAGTGTCATTGGGGGAGATGCCTCTCATAGAAGAGCCGTTCAGCAGAGTAGCTTGGAATTGATCAGGACACTAGCTCCTGTGTCTGATAAGGGCAACTGGTATGTGCTAACAGTAGTCGACTATGCGACACGTTATCCAGAACCAGTGACATTGCCAAATGTAGAGACAGAGTGAGTAACAGAAGCCCTCCTGGATATATTTTGCAGAGCATGCTTTCTGAGAGAAATCCTGAGTGATAGAGGAACCCAGTTTACTTCAGAACTGATGCAGGAAGAATGCAGACTCATCAGTACTTGGCAACTCTTTACCACTCCGTACAATCCTAAATGTAATGGACTTTGCGAGAGAGTCAATGGAGTTTTAAAAAGTATGCTAAAGAAGATATGCCAAAAGAGTCCACATGACTGGGACAGGTACTTGCATGCAGTATTATTCGCTTATCGAGAAGTTCCACAAGCAAGTACAGGATTTTCACCCTTCGAGTTACTGTATGGAAGAACGTATGAGGTCCGATGCGAATATTGAAAGAGCTGTGGACGAGATAAGATGAGGCAGAAGTAAGGAATACATACCAGTAGAACTCAGAAACCGAGTGAAGAAACCTGTCAAATTGTTCGACAGAGTTTGTATGCAGCACAAGGTAGTCAGAAGCATTTTATGACAAGAAGGCCAAGGATCGGCATTTTAAAGTTGGACAAAAGGTCTTAGTTCTGCAGCCCACAAACCACAACAAACTCCCCCTGCAATGGAAAGGACCTTTTGAAGCACAGCAAGTACTCAACAGAATGAACTACAAAGTGAATGTGAACGGGAAGATCTATCATGTCAGTCTGTTGAAGAAGTATTCTGGGAGAGAAGACCTGACGGGTGCAGCTATTGAAACAGAGATGTATGTTGCAGGTGTGGCCATCATAGATGCAGAACCAGAAGATAGTGACTTTGTCTTAGAAGATGCGGACCTACTAGACCTAAGACCTCTAGGTGAAGATGAAATATACAAAGATGTCAACATCATCGAAGAACTGACTGGCAAGGAAAATATAGAATTACAAGATCCAATCAAACTGAACCCCTATCAGATCCCTTATGCAATGAGAGATCTAATAAAGCAGGAAGTTGAGGCAATGTTGGAAACTGGAATCATCGAGCCTTCAAATTCATGAGGTGGCCAGTGTATCTTCAGAACTATAGGTTCCGCATGGAGGCCATTAAAGGGATTGCAAATGTTGGAACAGACTGTATGAGCAGACCTTGTGTTTGACCTAAGAACAGTCTTTGTGTATAATAATAATAATAATATATATATATATATATATATATATT
>NW_013669534.1:71997-77464 GCF_000517525.1 Limulus polyphemus | reverse complement strand
GATAACTAATTTGTGTCTAGAATATAGAAAGTGGCCAGACGACTGACTAAGTAATAAAGATATAAAGAGCGTGAGACGAGCGTGGAACAGAATACAGACAGTATTAGACAGATAAAAGCAAAGAGAATATAGTTAATGTGAAGTTAAGTAACGTAAAAGTGATAGACCTAACGACTGACATAGGCCTAACGTTTGATATATATATATATTAGAGTGAAACTAACAGTGGAAAAAGATAATAAGAAAAAATAAGTTTATTCGTCAAAGCGAAATTCCACAGTACTTTTGATTCGCCTGGTTATGTCAGTAACACAGTACTTTTGCTTCTTCTGGTTACGTTCGTGTGGGATCAGACAATTAACACAGTACTTTTGATTCACCTGGTTATGTCAGTAACACAGTACTTTTGTTTCTTCTGGTTACGTTCGTGTGGGGTCAGACAATTAACACAGTACTTTTGATTCACCTGGTTATGTCAGTAACACAGTACCTTTGTTTCTCCTGGTTACATTCGTGTGTGGTCAGACAATTAACACAGTACTTTTGTTTCTCCTTGTTACGTCTGTGTGTCAACAGACAGTTAATATAATGCCTTGGTTTTTCCTGGTTATGTCTGTGTGTAAAGAATTAGACAGTACTTTGGTTTATTCTGGTTACGTCTGTGACTAAACAGTAACACTGAACTTTCAGTTCTTCTGGTAACGTCTGTGACTAAACAGTAACACTGTACTTTTAGTTTTTCTGGTTACTTCTGTGACTAAACAGTAACACTGAACTTTCAGTTCTTCTGGTAACGTCTGTGACTAAACAGTAACACTGTACTTTTAGTTTTTCTGGTTACTTCTGTGACTAAACAGTAACACTGTACTTTTGGTTCTTCTGGTTACATCTGTGTGTGAACAGACTGTTAATTCAGAACCAGTCCTGTCACCTATAAGTGTAGCAGCTTTAGTGCAGCAAGTAATATGCTACGATGTTACTTCTCCAATAACATTTAATCATGTTATTTTCCTGTCACCTTTATGTGTAGCTGTTATAACACTGAAAGCTATACTCTACGATGTTACTTCTCCAATATCATTAATCATGTTATTTTCCTATCACCATTGTGTGTAGCTATTAAAACATTGAATGTAATACTCTAATATCTTACATTTTCAATACCATTTAATCATGTAATTTTCTTGTCACTATTATATGTAGCTGTTGTAACAATGAAAGTCATACTCTACGATGTAACATTACAAAAATCATTTCCTATACTATTTAACGGAATAAATTTTCCCTGTAGAAATCTTTAATCATTTCTAATGGTGAAATAAAAACTTTATAAGCTTGCCTTATATATATATATATATATATTTTTTGCCAGTGTTTGCCTCCACCCTCTTCGGTAAACCCAGAGGTAAGTCTGAGTGCTTATAACGTTAAAATGCGGGTTTAGTACTCGCGAATAAAACTGCTCAGTGAGCTAATTATGTAACTTCTCACTAATTAACAAATAAACAACTACTATCGGTTGAGTTGGGTAACATTTATTTTGATGACAGAATATTGGCTGAAATATAACAAGGACGGGAGTTTCGACACAAAACATACATTTGGCAAGTTTTCTTATTTACCTTTACTTTGAGAGGGTGCACTTTATACAATCGTTATTTTTGTTGGAGTTTTTGCATGTTTTGTTAACACCGGAGTCTTGCAGCTTCTCCAAGTCAAAAAATAGCTTTACAATGACCTATAATTAGCTAGAGAATCCAGTAAGTTGTTTGTAGAAATGAGGACTTTGAACACTTTTTCAATTTCTTTTTCCAAGTTCTTCAATTCTAGCAGTTTTAATATATTAAAGCGAAGTGAATATTAACAAGAGAAAGTTTGTAAAATACCTAGCTATGCTGCAGTTGTAAAATGTGTTATTATCCCTCCATAGAAAACTGTATCACAAAAAGCTCTAAGATACATATAAATGTACTAACATATTAAACTGTGTAGAATACACATAGATGTACCAAACAGTGAGGAACGAACTGGTATTCGAGTTGACCAAACGGTGAGGAGGAACAAACTGTTGTTTGAGGCGACCAAACGGTGAGGAGAAACAAACTGTTGTTTGGGGGTGACCAAACGGGAGGGAAAAAACAGATGTTTGAGATGTACAAATGGGGAGAAACGAATTGATGTTTGAGATGACCAAACGGTGAGGAACAAACTGATGGTTGACATGAACTATTTATCTCACACTGTTGTCTGCACGGCACGGTTAGGCTTTCATTTTAACCCTTCCAACTCTTACAAGTTATGATTAGTAACAGAGTTCAAAATCATGCTGACGATAAATCAGAGCCAATTTTTTTACACTTGTAATGAAACAAGACGTCGTTCTGTTGCCCATAAATACAGTCCAGGTTGTGGTGACCGTGACAAGAAATAATGGAAAATCCTGACATATATTCTGTAGAACATATGTGAATATTAGATAAAGTGATTAAGCCAGACTTTAAATAATTCAGATTTTCATTTTAGACAGGCTCTAAGTACTGACATGTTGCGAATTAAACTGATTAATCTAAGTTTAGCTGAATTCAGTTGCTACTTGAAATTTTATCATACACTCATAATATGCCATGTTTCTGCTACTATCGTATAATATCATAGATTTGGTACTGGTTATATGTCACGTGTCTACTACTATCTAATGATATCAAAGATCCCATACTAGTTATATGTCACGTGTCTCCTATTATATTATAACATCATAGATTTGGTACTGGTTACACGTCACGTGTCCGCTAATATGGTAATACTAACAAAAATATTTTTTTCAAAAATTGTTGGGATGTAGGGGGTGGAAAAAGATAGATAGATCTTCAATAGATCTTAAATTGGTTATGTGTCATGTATGAGGGGTACCTTTAAAACATAGTAAAAGTTTATTTTAGATTTGGTATGGCGAAGACACAGCACATGTAGTTTAATGATGGATTCTTCGTAGCTCACTTCTGGCCCTTCTACTATTGCTGTGACTCAACGTAGATCTCCTCCTCATTATTGTTTGTTCCATAATGTGGTAGACATCTTTCACATAATTTACAGGTAACAAAAAAAAAAGCAGCACAAAAAAAAGCCAAACAGAACTAAACCAATCACTGGTATAGCCTAAGCTAAATCTTTTCACATAAAAGGTAAAAGTTACTTTACTGTATCTGATATTCAGAATATAAAATTGATTTTGATAAACTGGGTAGTAGTTAACCATTTATCTAGCAAAGAGGTAAGAATAGTTTGATTTGTTGAAACAATACTGATAAGTGTAAATACAACAAAACACATTTCACTTCTATTATTCAAAAAACAAAATAAAATGGATGGAAATGGATGAAAGTATAATAAAAATTAGTATATAGAAACTGCCTTTAAATTGACGGATAGTAAATGTAAAAAGGACTATATGAAAATAATTATCAAACAAGAAACGAAACGAAAATAAGGTAAAAAATAAAGCCTAAACAATTAGCTCACCAATCAGAAACAAACAACAAAACAATTTACAGACGAGTATAGAATTTTTCAAAGATAAAGAAAAATTTCTCTCACAGATTACAAGGTTTTTCCTGGCTTGGTCAACTGCAGTATTCTGAGGGTTTTTTATCTTTCCACCCTTGTAACAGTATTATTCTTAAGTATTATTAGCTACTATTATATGTATACGGTGTAATGATGAATACAGCCAACTAAACAATCTAACAGATGTAAATAACGTCAATTCTTAAGTATTATTAGCTACTATTATATGTATACGGTGTAATGATGAATACAGCCCACTAAACAATCTAACAGATGTAAATCACGTCAATTCTTAAGTATTATAAGCTACTATTATATGTATACGGTGTAATGATGAATAAAGCCAACTAAACAATCTAACAGATGTAAATAACGTCAATTCTTAAGTATTATTATCTATTATTATGTATATACGGTGTAATGATGAATAAAGCCAACTAAACAATCTAACAGATGTAAATAACGTCAATTCTTAAGTATTATTAGCTACTATTATATGTATACGGTGTAATGATGAATAAAGCCAACTAAACAATCTAACAGATGTAAATAACGTCAATTCTTAAGTATTGTTAGCTACTATTATATGTATATGGTGTAATGATAAATACAGCCCACTAAACAATCTAACAGATGTAAATAACGTCAATTCTTAAGTATTATTAGCTACTATTATATGTATACGGTGTAATGATGAATACAGCCCACTAAACAATCTAACAGATGTAAATAACGTCAATTCTTAAATTTTATTAGCTACTATTATATGTATACGGTGTAATGATGAATACAGCCCAAGTATAATTATTCAAATATCCCTTTCAAAAGGAACTTATGTTTATTGAAACATGTCTCTCAATGTTAAAATTAATACACACGGTAGTGTGTCGTGTGACCAAAACAACCTACAGGACACACTGTGTTTTATCAACAGGAGTGATAGTTCAGTGATTTTCCACCTTCTGTAAATCGGACTGTGGTAATCCAAACTATAATATATTTTTAGTAGATACGCGCTAGTAGAGCCTTACTTCACATATACAATTTCAACGCAATCAACTAAGAAATACAAAAGATATGAAATCTCCAATTTTGATTGAATATTTCCTTTTTTTTTTCTTCGCACCGTAAATAGGCTTCTCAAACCCTAACCCCTATTGTTCTCAAGCATTGCCTGTTATTAACCTCCATTGTTCTCTGAATCCCCAACTTTCAGCGGGCGGTCAGTCTTTGTTGGTCAAAACACGTTTTTTAAACTAAACCAATTATTGACTGTAAGTTTCAGTACCGCGTAAGTTGCCACAAAGATTAGGGCTAATATATCATTTTCAATTGGACGGATTCGGCTGTTTTTAACTTCGACATTCGAGTATTACCGGGTAGCCCGATAACCGGCAGGGGTCGAATATCTGGCCGGGTACCCGTGCATCCCTAGCTTTTATGGATATTTTTCAAATTTGGTATACTGGTATGTATTTGCAACTTACAATTAAGTGTCAAATTTGTTCTAACTATGAGCCACATGTACATAGTTATTCAACACAAACCGCTCAAATTTCACCAAAACTTATGCGCACGCCTGCGCAAAAAGTCACGCGAACTGTCGGTCTGAAATTTTTACTACAGCTTTCCTTAGAGCAGAAGTGGACTGTGTTTAGTTTTTGTCATTCGGATTAACTAAAGAGCATTTAGCGTCACGTGATATTAGCTTCAGTAATTAGTTAGATTATGTTTACGAGGAAAGTTTATTATATGAGTGAAAACTATGTTGTATGATAAACCTTATCCAAACTACTGTTACGTATCTGCTTGTTTGTTTGTTTCCGGTAGAAATTCTTTCCGAGGATCTTTCTTGATTAAACCAGTTTATTCGTCCTCCATACAAACTTTTATTACACAGTAG
>NW_013669534.1:62606-71921 GCF_000517525.1 Limulus polyphemus | reverse complement strand
CTAACAGAATCATAAATTACACGGAACTCAAAGTAACTACTGCTCTCTCTTCATTCATGATTGCTGGCTTTTCTCTGCCAGGCTTATATACTACCGAAGAGGCATCTAGAACACATTCGGACTTCCCCGATCATTCGAGAAACCAGTGGTAACGCGCCAGCAGCGTCACGTGACTTCCGCTATCGTAACACTACATTATACTGTTTAACGTTGTTCTTACTTTATTGGGTTCTTTTAAACTGTCTGGAGAAAGAAATTTAATGTCCAGTCATAAAGTAGTTTCTACAAACTTGAACATTTACATAGTAAATGCCGTAAAATGTTGTAGGCTTACGTTGCAAATGACGTTAACACATAAAACAAATCAATTTACTTGTACAAAGTAACTCAATAAACGCGATAGCAAACACAGTTCCAAATACTTCAAAAAACAAAACAAAAAAAACACTGACCAATTCAATTGAAATAAAACTATTTCTTCGAATAACTTTGATTCTCACAACTATTTCGCGTTTATTATCTAGCTTCGAATTTGAAATAAACCTAAACTTTTCTAGACATTCTACGTTCTTTAGCTAAATATCAAACTACAACATTAAAAATAAAGCTAACTAGAACACATTATACCCTAACTAAAATACCATGCAAACCTAACCTAAAGCTAAGCCTAATTGCTATACTGCATTCGTTTTGGATGTCCATCTGCAGGTGGACCATATTCTTTGGACTTTTTGGACTATTGCTTCCTAAACTGTACCATGCATTTTACGTGTTTGTGTTGTTGTTGCCTCGTTTCATGTCTGTTGGCTTTTCTGGGTTGAAAATTTCAAATCGGCCCGGCATGGCCGGGTGGTTAGGGAGCTCGACTCGCAATCTGCAGGTCGTGGGTTCGAATCCCCGTCCCACCAAACATGCTCTCCCTTTCAGCCGTGGGGCGTTATAATGTGGCGGTCAATCCCACTATTCGTTGGTGAAAGAGTAGCCCAAGAGTTGGCGGTGATAATTAGCTGCCTTCCCTCTAGTCTTACACTGCTAAATTAGGGACGGCTAGCGCAGATAGCCCTCGTGTCGCTTTGCGCGAAATTCAAACAAACAAATAAAATTTCAAAATTATAAACATTATTTGTAGACTAGCTTTGTGAAGCTGCTGGGAAACATGTTCCAGTAACTGATCCAAGCCGTGGATTAATTTTTCCATATTGTAAATTTTACATTCATTGGTAACTCTGTATACAAAAGTGTTTACTAATCTGATCAGAGTTCCAACACCATAAGAGATGGGCTTAGCCTAAGTGTCTGTTGTTAAATAATTCTTTCTTGACTTCGAGCTGTTGTAAATCAGTTGTGAATCGATGATTGCCAAGAGCCTGAATATTTTGAAATGATCATTATGTGATATTTTGTAAGTTTTTAGATGTTACCATTTGTACTCGATAGAACCAGTTTGGGCCAGTCAGAAACGTTGATATGAAACTTCTAGTAGCAAAACAGCCTCCTCATGATAAACATATAAAATTTTGTAGTAACTCCTATTTCAGTTTCACAGCCGCCAGCGTCCAACCACAGAGACTTCCATAGGTACAATTCTTGCCAAATGCGTTTTGTAACATTGATAACTTTCCGATAACTGTTTTTCACCGTAAAATGTAATAAAACAGTGATACTGTTCATTCACTTGTTATATGCCACGTGCTAGTTGTAATTATGATATAACAGAAATCTGGTGGAAATTTCTTCAAGATGCGTGATTTTTTATATATGTATTGTGTCGCCATAGTGACATAAATCTTATTTAGTTTGGAGACTATAACTAAAAGAACTGGAATATGTGTCACGTGCCTCGATTTGCATAAATCTTCACAATAAAATGGAAGATTGAAGTAACGAAGTGCTAGCACGTGCATGTCACGTGCCTCCAGTTTTGGCTCACATACAGATATTTACTTCAGTTCATCTAAAGATAGTTTCTAAAGGGCGGAGCCATATTTTATAAGTAGACTGTTCCCTCACACAATCACCTCTATTTTTAAACTTGGATCAACTTGTCGGGCGCTACTGTAGCGTGCAACCAAAGGTAGAAATATTATTTACTTACTAAAAGAATAAGTCGTGATATTATTTATAAGCCCTTACCTGTTTCTTCTTTTTTCTTAAAAATATAAGTGGGTCTGCGTGTTAACATGACGCTCATTTTCCTAAACATATTTTAAAGAACTAAATCGGAACACAGTTTTATGGCGTGAAATTGTTATATCTCACACCCATTTCTAAAGAAAGAATTTTAGTGGTTTTTAGTTCTTACAATTTAAGTTTGTGATTTTATCAATAATTGTTTGTATGTTTCTATCAGCAGTATATTTGCTATCTGAATGGTAGGTATAATATCCTAATTGATAGTTAGTTGTTCGTTAGCTTAGTGATGATAAAGAATACCCTAACGTTTGCAGAATAATAAGATGTGGTAAGATAAGAACCACAACAACGTCAAAAATCTAAACTGATGTTTGATGATAAGAACCACCATAACGTTAACAATTTAACGTGATTTTTGATGTCAACAGTCTAAGGTGATGTTTTATGGTAAGGACCACCACAATGTCAACAGTTTAATGTGATGTTTGATTATAAGAACCATCATAACGTGAACATTCTAATGTGATGTTTTATGGTAAGGACCACTACAACGTGAACAGTCTAACGTGACGTTTGGGCAAAATTTAACAAAACAAATAGCCATCGAAGGCAGATGTGCTGAAGACAATTTCCCCGTCAAAACTGCTAGGGTTTGTATCGTTTTCTTTTAAATGTGATTTAGAAACTTTTCTAAGCCTAGGTGTTGTATTGTTTTGCTTTAATATTATGAGAATAATGTCTCATAGTTTCAGTATTGTAATAAAATTAGAGAATTTGTTATGAAATGTAATTATTTGACAGTTTTATTTTTAGGATGTTATTATAGGTTTCTTGAGTAACAATCTTTCTACTTCTTGATCAACGGTGTTAATTTATTCTTTTCGTCTACAGAATTATCACTTTTAAACCACAGTGTAAGAATGATATCACCAAGAGAAGATATTACTGGCATTATTGGCGGTGCAGGACCATGGCAGAGAAAAGTTTTTCTTTTGGTTTTGGTCGCCACTCTTCCTAACGCTTGGCATATTCTGGTACTGACATTTTTGGCTCCTAATATTGACCACTGGTGTGGTGGACGACCAGGAGTTTTCCACAATATTTCAGCAGAAGAATGGAAGAATTTCAGTGTTCCACTGGTGGCAGATGAAACAGGACAACAGTCGTATAGCAAATGTTGGATGTTTGACGTCATGAATGATACTAATTTGAACAATACTGATAAAGCTCAAAACCGAAGTCTTCACTCTTGTTTGGTGTGGGAATATGACCACTCTCAGTATACATCTTCAGTAGTAGAACAGGTTTGTTCAACAGTAAATTAAAATCCAGTATACTTTACATGGATTTCTTCACTATCAATAATAGAACAAGTTTTTTTTAATTAGAAAATTAAAATTTAGTACAGTGTGCATGGATTTCTAAAAGCATTAAATCATTTAAACAGTTAAACTACATATTTAAATATTTGTTTGTCTTTCTCCGAATCTGAGAAGAAACTGTATACAGAACACAAAACCCAATCTACAGGAAGCTAAGTTAGTTTTAGCTCAGTGAAAGGAAACAATTTGGTAATTTTGTTTCCTGAAATCAAAAATAAATTTTACAATTTCTGTTTGCCTTTCCGTTTATCTATATCTTGTAAAATCTGTATGTTCAATAACATCTCTGTTATTTTCAGTGGGACTTAGTTTGCGACAACTCGTGGCTGATATCTCTGAGTCAGTCACTCTACATGTCAGGCTACCTAGTCTCATCATTCGTAACCGGGCAACTGTCGGACAGGTAAGGACATTTCACAAATCTAGAACATTCTCTCATGTTGATACAACTAGAAGAGGTAAGCACATTTCACAGATCTAGAACATTCTCTATACTGATACAACTGGGAGAGGTAAGAACATTTCACAAATCTAGAACATTCTCTCATGTTGATACAACTAGGAGAGGTAAGAACATTTCACAGGTCTAGAACATTCTTTCATGTCATCAGTATAGAGAATGTTCTAGATCTGTGAAATGTTTTTACCTCTCCCAGTTGTATCAACATGAGAGAATGTTCTAGATTTGTGAAATGTTCTTACCTCTCCTAGTTGTATCAACATGAGAGAATGCTCTAGATCTGTGAAATGTTCTTACCTATCCGAGTGGTATCAATGTGAGAGAATGTTCTAGATCTTTGAAATGTTCTTACCTCTCCTAGTTGTATCAACATGAGAGAATGTTCTAGATCTGTGAAATGTGCTTACCTCTCCTAGTTGTATCACAACTAGGAGAGGTAAGAACATTTCACAGGTCTAGAACATTCTCTCATGTTGATACAACTAGGAGAGGTAAGCACATTTCACAAATCTAGAACATTCTCTCATGTTGATACAACTAGGAGAGGTAAGAACATTTCACAGATCTAGAACATTCTCTCATGTTGATACAACTAGGAGAGGTAAGAACATTTCACAGATCTAGAACATTCTCTTAAACTGATACCACTCGGATAGGTAGGACATTTCACAGATCTAGAACATTCTCTTAAACTGATACCACTCGGATAGGTAAGGACATTTCACAGATCTAGAACATTCTCTTAAGATGAAACAACTCGGGTAGGTAAGGGCATTTTACAGATTGTTTTCTATAGATGTTTTTTATTGTTTACTTGTTTATTTGGACATTGGTTTGTTTTTTGTTTTCTAAAGATGTCTGCTTGTTTTTTGTAATTAAGCACAAAGCCATACAATGGGCTATCTGTGCTCTGCCAACCACGGGTATCGAAACCCGGATTCTAGTGTTGTAAGTCCGCAGACATACCGCTGTGCCACTAGAGGGCATATGTCTGCTTTTGTTTACTGAATTATTTGTACATTAGTTTGTTTTCATTTCCTAAAGGGGGGAAATGTATGTATGCTATTCTTTACTTATTTATTTGAATATTGGTTTGTTTTTTGAAGATGTCTGCTATTCTTTACTTATCTATTTGAACATTAGTCTGTTGTTGTTTCCTAAAGGGAGATGCGAAGTTTGTATACTATTGTTTACCTGTTTATTTGGACATTGGTTTGTTTTTTGTTTTCTAAAGATGTCTGCTATTGTTTACTTATTTATTTGGACATTGATTTTTTTTTGTTTTCTAAAGATATCTGCTATTGTTTACTGAATTATTTGTACATTAGTTTGTTTTTTTCCTAAAGGGGAAATGTATGTATGCTATTGTTTACTTATTTATTTGGACATTGGTTTGTTTTTTGTTTTCTAACGATGTCTGCTATTGTTTACTGAATTATTTGTACATTAGTTTGTTTTTTCCTAAAGGGGGAAATGTATGTATGCTATTGTTTACTTATTTATTTGGACATTGGTTTGCTTTTTGTTTTCTAACGATGTCTGCTATTGTTCACTTGTTTATTTATATGATAGTTTGTTTTTGTTTCCTAAAGGGGGATAAAAATGTATGTCTGCTATTGTTTACTTGTTTATTTATATGATAGTTTGTTTTTGTTTCCTAAAGGGGGATAAAAATATATGTCTGCTATTGTTTACTTATTTACTTGGTTTGTTTTTTGTTTGCTAAAAGAAGTTACTGTCTCTTTTTTACTTGAAGATTATTTTTGTTTGAATGCACTCAGTTTTCAGAATATGTACTCATCTTATTAGGTCAATGTTTTATGCAAGAGATATTAAGACTGTTATATTTACAGGTTGTTTTGCTTCACCTATTTTATACTGGTCGGAGTAAAATTGTCTTATATACAGTTTGATTACTTCACATATGTTATGACAGATTGGCTTGATTGCTGCATTCACAGTCTGTTTACCTGACTAGTTTATACAAGACAGGCCACGATTGCTGTATTTACAGATTGGCTACTTGATTCTAGTTTGTACCAGACGGGGTAAGATTGCTATTTACAGATTGGCTACTTGATTCTAGTTTGTACCAGACGGGGTAAGATTGCTATTTACAGATTGGCTACTTGATTCTGGTTTGTACCAGGCGGAGTACTATTGTTGTATCTACAGACTGGCTGGCTACTTGACTATAGAGAACGCAAGAGAGAATAAGATTGCTGTATGCATCTAAAGATTGTTGACTTTACCATTGTTTATGCTAGATGAGGTAAGATTGCCGTGTATACAGATTGGGTACTTGACTCTAATTTATTTCAAAGAGAGAAAGTTAGATTACTGTATTTAAAGATTGTTGACTTGATCATTGTTTATGCCAGACGGGGCAAATTGTTATATTTACAGATTGACTACTTGACTTTAGTTTATGGTAGAGAGAGTAATATTTATTCAAAATTGTGGACTTTATTCAAGACGTAGTGAGACTGCTGTACATACCGTTCACTTATTGTATTCACATCTGAATATCTGGAGAAACAATATATCTTATTCATGATTACTAAATCTTACTATTTATTATAAGTCTTGGAAATTTCCTATATTTACGTCGTTTTGACTTATTCTATGTGAGGTTTCTACGTTATTAGGTCTAACTGTAATGTCTTACGCAGTAGCTACCTTCTTAACTAAATTTTCCTCAATCATTTCGTGAACTATCATTATTACTAGATTTTGACTATTCCGTTGTTGATAAACTTTCATAATCTTGTGTGTAAAGTTTGAAAAATCTACTGTTAACATAACGTTTCAACGTTTTAATTTTTCAAGTTCTTTTTGTAATCGCTTCGTTCTTCCAAAACTATACTTACTTCATTTAACAATTCGTGCTCGGCATGGCCAGGTTGATAAGGCGCTCGACTCGCAATCTGAGGGTCGCGGGTTCGAATCCCCGTCCTTTCAGCCGTGGGGGCGTTATAATGTGACGGTCAATCCCACTATTCGTTGGTAAAAGAGTAGCCCAAGAGTTGGTGGTGGGTGGTGATGACTAGATGCCTTCCCTCTAGTCTTACACTGCTAAATTAGGGACGGCTAGCGCAAATAGCCCTCGTGTAGCTTTGCGCGAAATTCAAAAACAAACAAACAAACATTTAACAATTAATCATTTTCCGGATAATTAAAAAATACATTCTCAGATGGTTTTTAAATAAATCAAGTATCATTTTTAAATCTTGTATTTTTAGCATTAATGAACTTAAATTAGGCTTAGTTCAGACAGCTTCACTTTTACTAATTCTTGACTACTGACTTTCTAAATAGCAACGTTTATTACGCTTCTATTTTGATCTATTCATTTCTAAAATAATATGAAAATTATAAATCTAACACAGTAAAGATGGTGTGCATCCCAATGTTTCACAATTCACTTTAACAAATGACGTTTCGTAATTTATTTCGTTACCATTTTTTTAACATCTGAACATGTAGACAAGAACCTGTTCATGTTTTCCGATTCATGGTTCACAAATTGTATTGTTATCAATATTTGAATATATGTATGAAAAATACATTTAACGTTTTATATTCATGGTTGACAAGTTGTGTCTCTATCAATATGTGAGTATATGGACAAGAAACACGTTTTATGTTTTCCTATTCATGGTTGATAAATTGTATTGTTATCAGTATCTGAATATATGGACAAAAAACACATTTTATATTTTCCTATTCATGGTTGAATAATTATACGGTTATCAATATTTTTTTTAAGATTTGGCCGTCGACCAATCATTCTGTTAAGCCTATCAGTAGGATCTTTGTCTGGAATCTTATGTGTATTATCGCCAAGTTTTATAATTTTCGTTATTTTGAGATTCTTTGTAGCCTTGGGCGTGACTGGCATTGTGACTTCTTCATTCGTTTTATGTAAGTACCAATTTATATATCTCTATATCGAGATTCTAAAGTTTAAGTGGTTAAAATTCGGCCCAACCTATATTTAGATCACTAATCCTATAAACCTTACTTTCTCCAATTCTCTTCTATTAGTTTAGATCGTAGAAATTTGTGTCTAGAAAGCCCAGAATGTCTAGTTAAAGTTTTTTTTGTCACGTGAAAGACTTGAGAAGGGAAATGTAAAGTCATTAATCAATGGCGACTGTAAGGAGTAGCTAAACCTAGGATTATGAAGGAAATTATATTTAATAAATGTTTTAGGCATAATGGATAATAGTTTATTTCATAAATTTTCGTCAATCATTTTTCTGTTTGTACAGAAATGTAAATGATGTACTTTCAAATATTAAAATACTTACACATAAAAAGAATATAATATTAATATAATCTACATTAACAAATAAAGTTAAAACAAACAGGAAATCGTGTACTTAAAAAAATCGTTTTAAAAAGGATTCTGACCAAAGATTTTAGGTGATGAAAGAAAATATTCTATACTCCTAAGTAAATGACACTTCTCTCATAACCACAGTATACAGTAAATTATGTTATAGTTAGATCATCCTAATTACACTGCAAAGTCCCATACATTATAGTTAGATCCTTATAATAACACTGTATAGTAAATTATAATATAGTTAATTTCTCCTAAACCCACTGTACAATAAGATACAGTAAAGTTAGATCATCCTATCCACGCTGTACAGCCACATACAATACAGTTAGTTCCTCCTAACCACTGTGTACAGTCACAAACACTATACTTAGTTCTTTCTAACCACACTCTGCAGTAAATTATATTATAGCTAGTTCCTCCTAACCACATTCTACAGTCATATACAGTATAGTTAGTTCCTATTAACCTCACTCTACAGTCACATACACTATAGTTAATTCATCTTATCCACGGTGTACAGTCAAATTCAGTATAGTTAGATCCTCCAAACTATACAGTACTGTCACATGCACTATAGTTACTTCTTCCTAACCACACTGTACAGTCACATACAGTATAGCTAGTTCCTCCTAACCCCACAGTATAGTAAATTATAGTATAGTTAGTTTCTTCCTCACCACACTGTACAGTCACATACAGTATAGCTAGTTCCTCCTAACCCCACAGTGAACAGTCACATAAGGTATTGTCAGTTCCTCCTAACCGCACTGTACAGTAAATTATAGTATAGTTAGTTTCTTCCTCACCACACTGTACAGTCACATATAGTATAGCTAGTTCTTCCTAACCACAGTGAACAGTTACATAAGGTATTGTCAGTTCCTCCTAACTGCACTGTACAGTAAATTATAGTATAGTTAGTTTCTTCCTCACCACACTGTACAGTCACATACAGTATAGCTAGTTCCTCCTAACCCCACAGTATAGTA
>NW_013669534.1:46079-61606 GCF_000517525.1 Limulus polyphemus | reverse complement strand
GGGTCAATAGCTGTACCCTGTCAACAGATTCAGGCTGTTAGTGCTTTAATCATCCTCTCCACCTATTTCTAGTGTCTGAAATAGACAATGGATTTCAAGGAAAATTTTACACTTCCAAGAAGAAACATCGATATAGCCACGGTTTACTAGTAAAAGGAAAATTTTATACTTGCAAAAATAAACATCGATATAGCCACGGTTTACTGGTAGCAGGGAAGTTTTACACTTACAAAAATAAACATCGATATAGTCACGGTTTACTAGTACAAGGAAAATTTTACACTTCCAAGAAGAAACATCGATATAGTCACGGTTTACTAGTAAAAGGAAAATTTTACACTTACAAAAAGAAGCATCGATATAGCCACGGTTTACTAGTAAAAGGAAAATTTTACACTTGCAAAAAGAAACATCGATATAGCCACGGTTTACTGGTAGCAGGGAAGTTTTACTCTTCCAAGAAGAAACAAACAAGTCACGGTTTACTGGTAGCAGGGAAGGTTACACTTACAAGAAGAAACATCGAAATAGCCACGGTTCACTAGCAGAAGGAAAATCTCAGTGACCAAAATGAGCACCAGAATAGTTATTTTAAAAATAATAAAGTTATCGTTAAATTAGGAATAATTGGAGAAAGCTTTTCCATTTTTGTTTGGTATTTCGAGCTTTACAAAAAATATCCCGCCTCACATAGCTATCAATGTATGCGAAATTCAGACAGAATTATTGTAAGCGTTATAAATAAAACTCCACAAAAGACAGTTGATGGATAACTGAGAGTACATGAAATACTTAAAATATTTATAGATTTTTATCTAAGTGCATAAGTTATCAACTAGTTCTTATGTTGGCTCGATATTAAAGGTTTAGGCCTAATAAGTGTGATGAAGCATACTGTTACGACAGCGGAAGTCACGTGACGCTGGTAACAGGTAATGAGTATCTAGAAGGATCGGGGAATATCACGAATAATCCAGTATTTGCTAGACGCCCTCTATTCCTGTATATAAACAGGCAAATAAAGCGAGATAATTAATTGAATTGCAGACAGGCAGAGATAGAGACGGACAATTGAGTCAAGCGCCGTAGTGACAGTAAGTAAAGTGCGTGAATCGTTATGAATTATAGCGTGTCTTTCAGTTAAAGAGACTGTGGAAATTAAGTGTATTGCAAAGTAGTATTGAGAAAGAATAAACTAGTTTTATTTAAGAAAGGACTTGTATCGCTAAAGTTTTTCGGAAATAATTTCTTCGGAAAATTAACCAACGACTAGAGACGTAACAATACCTTTAGTTAAAAGGAAAGAAAACTGTAATGTGCAATAACCTGATGTTGGTAAAAATAACCTCAAATGTTATTTTTAAACAACTCTGATTTAAAGTCCTTAACTCACTGAGAATAAGATTTTTGATATTGAAAAAAGCAGATACAAAATTTGCTTTCTAAAGTTATATTTGATTTTAAGACTATTTGAACTAGGCTTTAGGCCCGAAAACGTCAGAAATGTAAAGAGCTACATACACACTTGAAAGATAGAAATTAATTTGTATTAGTTTCCATCTTCATGTCGGGTTTCGGCATCTTATTTTAGAAAATTATAGCTCGATTAAAGTACAGAAAAAGTACCAGCTAAATCCCATATACTCTTATCTATAAGATGACGTAATATATTTTAAAAGGGGAAGATAATTCGAATTTTTTATCACTTCATTAGGTTTGTCATTTCCTTCATTTTTTTCGGATTGTCTTTCAACACTAACAATCTCGGAGGAGATCCATTCCTGAACTTTCTCATTGCGGGTGCAGTAGAGTTTCCATCATACTTGGGAACAATCTTCGTAGTGAAGCGTCTGGGGAGAAAGTTTCCCCTTCTAATATCAGTAATTACAGCTGGAGTTGCTTTGTTGTTGATTATTCCAATTCCTTACGGTAAGGATTTATTTCTGAAATCTCCATACTTAACAATTATTTGTGCAAACGTTGTTAAAAAATTAAAACACATTTATATATACAGTATTCATAAGTAATAATGTACCTATATATGGGCAAATCATGTACATGTTTATATCCATTTGAAGTACAGTGTACATAACCAAAACCAGCACTTTTAGCATCCATAGAACCAAACTGTACACGTTAAATATCATCAGCCTAACCCAACCAAACTGTAAAGGTCCTAAAGTAATTAAAGATCATTAGCTAAACCTATCCAAACTCTAGAATTTAAAGATCATAAACTTAACCTAGCAAAACTGTATAAGTTAAAGACAATCAGCATAACCTAACCAAACTGTACAGGTTAAACACCATAAGAGTAATCTAACAAAATTATACATATTAAATGATATTAGCCAACATTAACCAAACTATACAGGTTAATGATCATCAACCTAACCAAACTATACAAGTTAAAAATCATCAACCTAACCAAATTGTATAGGTTAAAGATCATAAGCCTTAACTAACCAAACTGCATAGGTTAGAGATTTCAGCCTAGTCTAACCAAACTATACAGGTTAAAGATCACAAACCTAATCTAACTGTACAAGTTAAAGACCATAAGCCTAATCTAACTATACAGATTAAAGATCTTAAGCCTAACCAAATTATTCAGGTTAAAGATCATCAACTTAACCCAACTATACAGGTTGAAGATCATAAGCCTAATCTAACTATGCAAGTTAAAGATCATAAACCTAACTAAACTAGACAGTTTAAAGATCATCAACCTAACTAAATTACACAGGTTAAAGACCATCAACCTAACCAAACTATACAGGTTGAAGATCATCAACCTAATCTAACTATACAGATTAAAGAGCATAAGCCTAATATAACTATGAAAGTTAAAGATCATCAACCTAACCAAACTATACAGGTTGAAGATCACCAACCTAACCAAATTATACTACTTAAAGATCATCAACCTAACCACACTATACAGGTTAAAGACCATCAATCTAACCACACTACAGGTTAAAGATATCAACCTAATCCAACTATACAAGTTAAAGATCATAAGCCTAATCTAACTATGGAAGTTTAATAATCATAAACCTAACTAAACTATACAGGTTAAAGATCATCGACCTAACCAAACTATACAGGTTAAAGACCATCAACCTAATCTAACTATACAGATTAAAGATCATAAGCCTAATATAACTATGAAAGTTAAAGATCATAAACCTAATCAAACTATACAGGTTAAAGATTATAAACCTGATCAAACTTTACAGGATAAAGATCATCAACCTAACCAAACTATATATATCGTCAGGTTTGTTCTTATTTTCTAGAGCTGTCACATTGTTATTCTAACCATATCGTCAGGTTTACTTTTATTCTTTAGAGTTGACACATTGTTATCCTTCACACCACATTGTCAAATTAAATTAACCATGTCGTCAGGTTTGTCCTCACTCTGTATAGTTATGACAATGTTATTCTTCACATCACATTGTCAAATTAGCCATGTCGTCAAATTTGTCTTCATTTTGTATAATTGTCGCATTGTTATTCTTCACACTACATTGTCAAATTAACTATGTGATTAGGTTTGTCCTCATTTTGTATAGTTGTCACATTGTTATTCTTCGCAGTACATTTTTAAAGTAACCATGTCGTTAGTTTTGCCTTCATTCTGTATAATTTTCACATATTTATCATTCACCCCACATTGTAAAATTAACCATGTCGTAAGTTTTCTTCTCATTCTTTTGTTGGTATAAGTCGTTTGTAATAGTATTTTTTCTTAATGTTGTTTTCTTTATTGTCCATAATAATACTGGTTTATTTTCCCTAAAGTTCGTGTTGTTACACTTCGTTAGTATTATTTGTTTATTTTCCCTAAAATTGTTATAGTTTGTTAGTAAAATTGGTATTTTAAGAGTTGGTATGGTTACACTTTGTTAGTAGTAGTGGTTTACTTTTTTTTTAGAGTTGGTGAGGTTATAGTTTGTTAGAAATACTGGTTTAATTAATTTTTCCTAAAATGGTATGGTTAGTAATACTGGGTGTGTTTTTTTTCTAGAATTGGTGTGGTTATAGTTCCTTAGTAATACTGGTTTTAATTTTTTTCTGTATTTGTTGTGGTTAAAGTTCGTTAGTAATACTGGTTTATTTTCCTAGAGTTGGTGTGGTTGTAGTTCGTTAGAAATACTGGTTTATACTTTTTCTTTCTGGATTTGTTGTGGTTACAGTTCGTTAGAAATATTGGTTTTAATTTTTTCACTAGAATGGTGTGATTAAATTTGGTTAGTAATACTGGTTTATTTCTTTTCTAGAGTTGGTGTGGTTATAGTTCGTTAGAAATACTGGTTTTATTTTTTTCCCCTAAAATGGTATGGTTACATTTCGTTAGTAATATTGATTTTTTTTTCAGAGCTGGTGTGGCTACAGGTTACAGTAGCCATGATTGGGAAGTTAGCGATCACTGCTGCTTTTGCCATTGTTTACGTTTATTCTGCTGAACTTTTTCCTACTGTCGTACGAAATGTTGGAGTCGGAACAAGTTCAACATGCGCTAGAATAGGCTCTATGCTGGCTCCCTTTGTCAAAGAATTGGTAAGTATTTCTCTAAAACCGATATTACATATAACTGCCAGAAATTCACAGGTAAAAAATGAGGGGGGGGGGAAATATGGATATTTATCATACCAGAAATACAAGATATCATATATGCGATTGAATTACGTAAATCTGATTTAGAAATACTGACATTTTTCACGAATATAAAACGCCCGTATTATGTGCTTCGTTCGTAACAACTGGCTTAGGAAAATTTGTAATGTCGTAAAAATTACTAATTAGATTTCTAGAATGACCGTAAAGTTAAAAACGCTGAACATTTGCTTGAAATTGGTGTAATTATTGTTAAACACAGATATTTGTAAACGTAGTACGATGTGTTTTCGGGTGTACATCTCTCGACCCTGTTGTGTTCTATACCAATTATCTTACTAGCATGATGTGTTGTTTTAACATTATATATATATCCTATTTCAGACACCAGAAATAGATGGTGATAATGACTAAAACACAATATTTTGTTCCTGTTGTGAGGGTACAGTTGTCGACCCTACTGAATGTTTGGTAGCACTCTTCGTCTTCGCAGAATGTCTTGTTTTAGACATTTATCAAACCCACTTCAGACACTCTAGAAATAGGTGGAGAAGATGATTAGAGCACTAACAGTCTGATTCTGTTGACAAGGCAGAGCTATTGACCCTGGTGTGATTTTATAACACTCTTTTTACTAGCAGAACGTTATATTTTAGCCTTATATTACGGTTTACTAGTAGCAAGAAACTTTTACACTTCCAAGAAGAAACATCGATATAGCCACGGTTTACTAGTATTAGTGATGCTAAATTCTTGATTCCATTATAATATCAGTGATACTAACTTGTTTGTTCTATTATAATACCAACGATACTAAGTTATTCGTTCTATTGTAGCACCAGTGATACTGAGTTTTTCGTTTTATTATAATGTAAATGATACTGAGTTGTTCGTTATATTATAATCCCAGTAATATTAATTTGTTCATTCAATTATAATACCAGTGATATTAAGTTGTTTGTTATATCCTAATTTGTTCGTTCTATTATAATACCAGTGATATTAATTTGTTCATTCTGTTATAATACCAGTGTTATTAACCCCTTCGTTCTAATATAATATCTGTGTTACTAAGTTTTTGTTCTATCATATTACCATTGATACGAAGTTGTTCCTTCTATAAAAAATACCCCAAATACTGAGATTTAACATCGTTTTACTATGTCTCGAAACTCAATTATTTTTCACATAATATAACGTATATTTTTGAAACTTTCTTTTCTGCCTTTTCTTTTTAATTACTTCGTTTCTCTTTTTCTTGTACGGGGCTTAATGGTTAAAATAATCAGATTTTGAATCCTTTGATTCATAATTTGCCTTCTATGCAGCAACCGCAGGTTAGCTCTTCCGTATGCTCTAAGGAAGTCAAATCCCAATATTTGATCAGACAAGAATAGCCGTGGAATAACCAAAGCGTTTAAAATTAGAGATGACATTTCGCAGATGTTTTTTGCATAAGTTTGCATGAAATTTTAAGTTGAAATATTCCTCTCTGTGTATTTGTATTTAATTACTGCTACTGCGTTAAACTTTTCTCTAAAGTTTGTTATTTTTTAATAAGTATTCTCGGCTTAAAAAAGGTAAATTAACTTAAAATTGAATTACTGAAGCGATAGAAAGTATTAAAGTGAAGGATATGTTAATAAATAAAATGCTAAACATTTTCCATTTCAGGTATATAGTTAATTTTTTGTACATTCACAATTTTATGTTTAGGTTTCTTCCCGAATCTCCTCGTTTCTTGTTGTCTCATCGAAGATTCCAAGAGGCGGAGAAAGAGTTAAAAAAAGCCTTGATAACAAATGGAAAAGACCCATCCATCCTACAGTCGATCATGATCAAACTTACGGAAGATGTGGATAATGTAATTTGTTTCATTGTCAGTCATAACTAATATTATTAAAATACCCTTTAGAAGTTAGCGTGTGGCTTTAGTTTATTGCCATGAATTAGGTTTGGTTAAACATATTACTAGGGTTACAATTAAAACAGTTTCAAAATTATGCTTAGAAATATGGTAAAAGTCACGCTCATAGCAGCTATTACTTGATGTTTAGAAATATGATAAGAGTCACATTGATAGCAGCTTTTAGTTGGTGTTTAGGGGTATGGTAAGAGTCACGATGATAGCAGCTTTTAGTTGGTGTTTAGGGATATGGTAAGAGTCACGATAATAGCAGCTTTTAGTTGGTGTTTAGGGGTATGGTAAGAGTCACGATGATAGCAGCTTTTAGTTGGTGTTTAGGGATATGGTAAGAGTCACGATGATAGTAGCTTTTAGTTGGTGTTTAGGGATATGGTAAGAGTCACGATAATATCAGCTTTTAGTTGGTGTTTAGGGATATGGTAAGAGTCACAATGATAGTAGTTTTTAGTTGGTGTTTAGAAATATGTAAGAGTCACGATGATAGCAGCTTTTAGTTGGTGTTTAGGGGTATGGTAAGAGTCACGATGATAGTAGTTTTTAGTTAGTGTTTAGAAATATGTAAGAGTCACGATGATAGTAGTTTTTAGTTGGTGTTTAGAAATATCTAAGAGTCACGATGATAGCAGCTTTTAGTTGGTGTTTAGGGATATGGTAAGAGTCACAATGATAGTAGTTTTTAGTTGGTGTTTAGAAATATGTAAGAGTCACGCTGATGGCAGCTTTTGACTAGTGTTTAGAGATATGGCAAGAGTGACACTGATACCAGCTTTCAGTTGGTGCTTATGAATATGGTAAGAGTCACACTGTTAGGAGGTTTTTGTTGGTGGTTAGAGTCAAGTTGATAGCAGCTTTTACTTGATGTTCAGAGATATGGCAAGAGTCACGCTGATAGAAGCTTTTAATTGGTGTTTAGAAATATGGTAAGAGTTAAACTAATAACAGCTTGTAGTTGATGTTTAAAAATATGGTAAGAGTCACGTTAATAACAGTTTTTAAATGGTGTTTAGAATTATGGTAAAAGCACGCTGTTAGTAGCTTTTAGTTTATGTTTATAAATATTGTAAGAGTAACGTTAATAACAGTTTTTAAATGGTGTTTATATATTTATGGTAAGAGATAGTAGCTTTCAGTTGGTGCTTAGAAATATGGTAAGTGTCACGTTAATAACAGTTTTTAAATATGGTAAGAGTCACACTGACAGCAGGTTTTAGTTGGTGCGCTTAGAAATATGGTAAGAGTCCCACTGACAGCAGGTTTTAATTTGTGCGCTTAGAAATATGGTAAGAGTCCCACTGACAGCAGGTTTTAGTTGGTGCGCTTAGAAATATGGTAAGAGTCCCACTGACAGCAGGTTTTAGTTGGTGTTTATAGATATGGTAAGAGTTCATATTTAACAAAATATATCAATCACCTTTGGAAAATAAAAAAAGAAAATTTGTACGTTTTTTCTTGATAAAGATTTGTTGGTATATCATTACTATTGGATCTTGCAGATTATGTCTTCTTGAGAAAGATTTATTGGAATATCATTACTATTGGATCTTGTAGGTTATTTCTTTTAATATCACAGGAAAATAAGAAGTACAAAGAGAAGACAGTCTTGGATTTGTTAAAGACTCCAAAATGGAGGAAAAGATCACTAGCAATGTTCTTCATTTGGTAAGTTTGTTTTAACATTAAACATCTGTCTACTGATAGTTATCTTTGATCTTACATATAACTATTCTTACCTAGACATTTTCGTGTTAAGTTATACAATTATAAATAAAAACATTCTAGTTTGTCAATGAAAATTTGACGATTATGTAGATATATCGATCTAAACCACTTGACCTATTAGCCCACCTGTGCATAATATGCTACTGATATTAAATTCTCCTTCTTATCGACCTGTGTTTCGGCTGTTTATTACTTCAAAATGTGGTGTGCATCAAATAATAGTAATTATTTAAAAACTATGGAAATAAAATATACAATGAATGCATTTGCAACGGAGATTTTCTAAAACTATTTGCAAGTTATGTTTTTGACAAATAATTTACCCTATATTTTAATATTATAACAAACAGAGAAATTTATGTGTTGAGGGTAGAGGAGGGGAGTTTATAAGTTCCAATTTCTAACTTGTTCAAGAAACATCTCATACGAACATTGAATAGGAGCACTTGCTCAGCAGAGTACAAAACAGAAATTTTCAACAGTAACCAAATTAGTAACAGGAATGTTTTGCACTCCAACGGTAAAATATCCAAGTATGAATTTAGTAGCAGGGAATTCCATGAAGAAACATCGAAATATCCATGGTTTATTGGAAGCAGGGAAAATTTACACTTCCAAGAAGAAACATCGAAACAGCAACGGTTTACTGGTAGTAGGAAAAATTTACACTTCCAAGAAGAAACATCTAAACAGCCACGGTTTACTAGTAGCAAGAAACTTTTACACTTCCAAGAAGAAACAACTAAACAGCTACGGTTTACTAGTAGCAAGAAACTTTTACACTTCCAAGAAGAAACAACTAAACAGCTTATTATAATAGAACGAACAAGATTAACTTTCTTGACGTCACTGTTTTTCTAAAAGACAGAATTTTACACATTGACTTGTACAAAAAACCTACAGACAGACCACAATACCTTCACTATAAAAGCTGCCACCCCTCTCACACTAAACGGAACATTATCTACAGTCCAGCTCTTAGAATAAAAAAAAAGCTCAAATGAAACAGACTATGGAAAACACACTAAGGATCTAAAACAAACCATGTTACAAAGAGGATATAAAGATACCAAATCGACGGACAAATTGAAAAGGCTAACAACATTCAGCGAAAAAACATCCTAAATCAGAACAATACTAAACTTTCCAATAGAATTCCTCTTATTATTACCTATCAGTTTAAACTCAGGAACGTTTCACGAATTTAGAAAAAACATTTTCATCTCCTACAACTGAATGATCGCCTTAAACAGATATTTCCAAAAGTTCCCGATGTCTCCTTTTGAAAAAAGCAGAACTCTAAAACATATCCTTGTTCACACAAAAGTGAATTACATCCCACAAAAATGTTTGTCGTCCATGCAATAAAGCCCGTTGTCTAACCTGCAAGTTCATAAAAACCACTGACTCAATTTCTGACAAAGAAACTTTAAAATATCCAAAGAAATCACTTGTGAAACAAAAAACACCATTTACCTTACAAAGTGTAACAAATGCAATCACCATTATGTAGGACATACACAAACAACTCTCAGAGAACGTTTCAACAACCATAAAGTTTCTATTGACACCGAAAAAGATTCCCTGTTGCTCAACACTTGAACCAACCCGGTCATTCCATTAACGATGTTAATCTCATCGGCATTGAAACAGGATTCAAAACTAAAGCAGATAGAGAAATAAAAGAAGCTTATTGGTTCTTTGCTTACTTTTTCTAATTAAACATGTAATATATATTAGAAGGAAGATGTTAACTCATATCGTTTGTTTCAAGCAATGCTCAGTTAATCTGACCTACAGTGGAACATATTTCTCTTTAGTAATGGAAACTATAGATCAGAGCCAGAGATCGACACTGGGAATAGCTTTTCAGATGGGATGGGCTGTTGGCTATTTAATCCTCAGTGTAATGGCCTGGTTTATTAGAGACTGGAGATACCTTCAACTGAGCATAAGCGTACCACTGTTAGCTTTAGCCGGACACTGGTGGTGAGTACGTTCTTTTTTATTACCTACTTTATACTACCGGTTTGAAAGTTATTCATGTATAAATAGAGGGTGGAGGTATACAAAATATTTGGTAGCGTTGAGCATATAGGATTTATATCTCCTTCTTCCACTACCAGTGGTGTTCTCAGCGATGTCGATGGTTATGGAGTGTTGTAATGTTCTCCGTGATAACTCTGGTTATAGACTATTGCTCTAAGCGAAATTTCCACTTCAGAAGTCTTTACTTCTGTACAATGAGGTAAATGTTGTCCACCTCTTCTTTACAAATTGTCTAAATTCTGAATGCTTCAGAGATCCATTTTAAGTAACTCAAGGCACAGAAACAGTCCACGAATGGCATAAATTGAATTCCTTTTACACTTTCATCATTGCATTTTGACTTAAATATGTGACTGGAAGAAAACTTTTTCCCAAAATGTGTGTACTTGCAGATAGTATCTGCTTTCAAAATCTTACCTGTAAAAAATATATTACGTACTCCGTATTAGATTTAAGATATTAAATTATATCGTTTCTTACAATTACTATTGAGCTCTGAGAGTATCAGTCAGTCCAAAGATGGTATTTTCTTGCGGAATCAAGTGTTATCCTGATAGTTCACTTTAGTGTTTTCTCACTAATTTACCAAAACAAAATAAACTCAAGATTTTAGTACTTTTGAAATGTTCTAACACTATATTTTCTAGACCCATGTAGATACTTAAGCAGATATGTACTTACACTTCCCTTCGTCATATTCCAGATTTTACTAGAGTAGCTTTCGACAGATACTCTTATATTTCGTTATGTGCCGCTTTTGTAAACCTAAATTTGTGCTTAATTATCTTTTTTTTTACATTTCTGTATGAGGTTCCTATTTTGTGTTTAAGTTTTTAATTTCTCCGGTGTGAAACGGTTAGCCTATCTCTTTCCTTGCTGGAACTACGCCATCCCTTGCTTTTAACACTACAAATGATCTTTTTTTGGAAACATTAAGCAAATATCCCCACTTCGTTTGAATTCCAATAAGAAGCTCAATACTTAACTGCTTTTAGTCGCAGGGATAGATGTCCATTTTCTATCGAATGTCGACGTGATTGTATAATACAATTTATCTTATAGATTGTAAACATGTGAGTGTTTTATATGCCCCTCTCAATGGCAAGTCAGCAAGCTCATAATGCTAAAAAACGGGTTTCGATAATCGTAGTGGGCATAGCACAGATAGCCCACTGGGTAGTTTTGTGCTTAATAACAAACAAATAAGCTGTTTCACGTGCATTTATAACATAAATATTAAATATTTTTATTGAAACCCAAAGTTAAAACTAAAGCTTACATGTATACGAAATGTGCTTATTTTCGAGAAAAAAAAACAATCTCAAAATTCATATTGCTCTTTCTTTCTTTCTCTCACTCTCTCCACAAATCATTACTTCTTTGTCAATTCATACTTGACCCTGTGGCTCAGCGGTAAGTTTGGATGTTTATAGCAATACAATTCTAGGTTCGATTTTCTTGTGCTTAAAATCAAAAAAGCATTTTTTTTATCTTTTTTGTTTACTGTCTTTTTCCCTTCTTATTTGCTATTCATTGTATCCCAGTGAATATATTTATCTCGGTTTTAATAGTTTACCTAAGTATACTCTCACTTTTTACGTATTTGAATTCTATCTCTTCATGAATATATTAACTATTTTCTTAGTATTGGGACCTAGCATTGTCTGGTGGTTAGGGGCTCAACTCGCAACCTGAGGGTCGCAGGTTAGAATTCTCGTTGCCGAACATGCTCGCTCTTTCAGCCGTGGGGGCATTATAGTGTGACGGTCAATCCCACAATTTATTGGTAAAAGAGTAGCCCAGGAGTTGGCAGTGAGTGGTACTGACTAACTGCCCTCCCTCTAGTTTATCATTGTTAAATTAGAGACGGCTAGACATAGCCCTCGTGTAGCTTTGTGCGAAATTCCAAACAAACCAGACATTCACTATTGATATATTTTTCGTTCAATTAATTACAATTTTTTCCTTCTCTCCCTACGTACTTCTCTTCCCTCGTGTTTCTGCCTCACATGACCAGGTGGTTATGACACTCGACTAGCAATCTGCGGGTTCGAATCCCCGTCACCAAACATGCTCGCCCTTTCAGCCGTGGGAGCTTAAAAATGTGGCCGTCATTCCTACTATTCGTTGATAAAAGAATAGCCCAAGAGTTAGCGGTGGGTGGTGATGACTAGCTGCCTTCTTTCACTGCTAAATTAGGGAAAGCTAGAGTTTCTGGTTCGTCTCATTACAAATTGTTACCTGTTATCTTTCTGGTTCGTCTCATTACAAATTGTTACCTGTTTCGTCCATTCTCAACATACTTTGTTACCTGCTATCTTAAATTTCGTCTCATTCTCATTATAGCTTGTTAACTGTTATCTTTCTGGTTCGTCTCATTACAAATTGTTACCTGTATCGTCTCATTCTCAACATACTTTGTTACCTGCTATCTTAAATTTCGTCTCATTCTCAATATAACTTGTTACCTGTTATCTTTCTGGTTCGTCTCATTACAAATTGTTACCTGTTTCGTCTCATTCTCAACATACTTTGTTACCTGCTATCTTAAATTTCGTCTCATTCTCATTATAGCTTGTTAACTGTTATCTTTCTGTTTCGTCTCATTATAACTTGTTACCTGTTTCGTCTCATTCTCAGTATAACTTGTTACCTGCTATCTTAAGGTTTCGTCTTATTCTCATTATAACTTGTTATCTTTCTGATTCGTCTCATTCGTTCTATAATAATACCAGTGCTACTTAGTTGTTCGTTCTATTATAATATGAGTGATACTAATTCCTTCATTCTATTAGAATATCAATGTTACTAAGTTGTTTGTTTTATTATAATGTCAGTGATACGAAGTTGTTCGATTTGTTATAATGTCAGTGATATTAATTTTTCGTTTTGTTATAATGTCAGTGATACTAAGTTGCTAGTATATTTATAATACCAATGTTGGTGAGTTGTTCGATCTATTATAATATCAGTGATACCAACTTGTACGTTCTATTATAATACCAGTGATACTAAGCTGTTCGTTCTATTATAATAACAGTGATACTAAGCTGTTCGTTCTATTATAATATAAGTGATACTAAGTTATTCGTTCTATTATAATAACAGTGATACTAAGTTGTTCGATCTATTATAATATCAGTGATACCAACTTGTACGTTCTATTATAATACCAGTAATACTATGCTGTTCGTTCTATTATAATATCATTGATACTAAGTTGTTCGTTTTTCATTAATACCAGTGATATCACCTTGTTCGTTCTATTATAATACCAATGTTACTAAATTATTCGTTCTATTATAATACCAGTGTTACTAAGTTGTTCGTTCTGTTGTGATGTCAGTGATACTAAATTCTTCGTTTATTAAGTTGTTTACTAAGTTGTTCGTTCTATTATAAGACCAACGATACTAAGTTATTCGTTTTATTATAATACCAGTGATACTAAGTTGTTCGTTCTAATTTGTTCATTCTATTATAAGGCCAGTGTTACTAACTTATTCGTTCTATTATAATAGAATCGATACTAATTTATTTTTTCTATTATAATAACACTGTTACCAAGTTGTTCGTTCTATCATAATACCAGTGATGCTAAGTTGTTCGTTGTATTATAATACCAGCGATACTAAATTTTGATTCTATTGTAAAACCAGTGATACAAAGTTATTCGTTCTATTATAATACAAGTATTACTAAGTTGTTCGTTCTATTATAAGACCAACGATACCAAGTTTTTCGTTCCATTATAATACCAGTGTTATTAACTTGTTCATTCTATTATAATACCAGTGTTACTAACACAGTGAACAGTTACATAAGGTATTGTCAGTTCCTCCTAACCGCACTGTACAGTAAATTATAGTATAGTTAGTTTCTTCCTCACCACAGTGAACAGTCACATAAGGTATTGTCAGTTCCTCCTAGCCGCACTGTACAGTAAATTATAGTATAGTTAGTTTCTTCCTCACCAAACTGTACAGTCACATATAGTATAGTTATTCTCTGCTAACCACACTGTACAGTAAATTACAGTATAGTTAGTTCCTCCTATCTACACTGTACAGTAACTTATAGTAGAGTTAGTCCCTTATATTATACAGAGATTTAATGTAGTATTCAGGAAGTATTTATTGAAAAGAATAAGAACCCTATAACCCAAGCGCTTTCCATTTAAGATTGTTAGGACATTGCTTTGAAGATTTTAAGGTCTGTATTATGTCATTTTCTACTGCTTAAATCGAACAACAATATCATAATAAAGCCAGCAGACAAGGGTGGAGCTATTGTTATTCTTAACAAAGATGACTATATCACGGAAGCTAACCGGCAACTGGAGGAAACTCATTTCTAGAAAAACTCTCACATGATACTACAACTCACTTTATTAAGATCATAACTGATAAACTTAAAGAACTTCCCCAAAACAGTAAAATTAACAAAGAGACATTACAGTATTTAATACCCAGACAAGCCTTTCCAGGTAGATTTTATCTGTTACCCAAAATACACAAAACAAACAATCCTGGCCGACCCATAATTTCTAATGTAAACATGGCTACTGAAAAGCTGCCCGCTTTTGTTGACCAACACATAAAATGTATTTCCCGTACCCTCCCCTCTTACATAAAGAATACTACTCACTTTCTTAACATCATAGAAGATATTAATACTAACGGACAGTTACCACCCAACAGACTTCTTTGCACGATGGATGTTTCTTCCCTTTATATCAGTATTCCACATGATGAAGGACTACAAACTCTAAAGTTCACATTAAATCTTTCTAACAAACCAGAGTCTTAAACAGTAACTGATCCTGCCAGCCTGGTTTTAACTTTGAACAACTTCGAATTCAATAACGAGCATTACATTATGGTTAACAGTACTGCAATGGGTACCAAAATGGCTCCCAATTATGCCAACATTTCTATGAGCTATATTGAAAGCCAGTTTTTACAACTAAACCCTGTAAAACCTCATACATGGAAACGTTACACAGATAATATATTTTTTCATTTGGACAGCTGGTCTTAAATCACTTAAAGAATTTATCTCACATGCAAACTCCTTTCACAAAACAATCAATATTACCTGTGATTACTCGCCTACGAACCACACTGTACAGTCACATACAGTATAGCTAGTTCCTCCTAACCCTGAGGAAGAAACTAACTATACTATAATTTACTGTACAGTGCGGTTA
>NW_013669534.1:43346-45117 GCF_000517525.1 Limulus polyphemus | reverse complement strand
AGTTCACGTAGAACATTAGAAAACAAAGTGTGTCTCTACTAGTTCACGTAGAACATTAGAAAACAAAATGTGTCTCTACTACTTCGCATAGAACATTAGGAAACAAAATGTGTCCACTACTTCACATAGAACATCAGGAAACAAAATGTGTGTCCACTACTTCACTTAGAACATTAGGAAACAAAATGTGTGGTTTTCTAATGTTCTATGTGAAGTAGTAGAGACACATTTTGTTTCCTAATGTTCTATGTGAAGTAGTGGACACACATTTTGTTTCCTAATGTTCTACGTGAACTAGTGGACACATTTTGTTTCCTAGTGTTCTACGTGAACTAGTGGACACACATTTTGTTTCCTAATGTTCTATGTGAGGTAGTAGATAGGACATTAGGAAACAAAATGTGTCTACTACTTTACATAGAACATTAGGAAATAAAATGTGTCCTAATGGTTTTCTAATGTTCTATGCGAAGTAGTAGAGACACATTTTGTTTTCTAATGTTCTACGTGAACTAGTGGACACACATTTTGTTTTCTAAAGTTCTATGTAAAGTAGTACAGACACATTTTGTTTCCTAAAGTTCCATGTAAAGTAGTAGAGACACATTTTGTTTCCTAATGTTCTATGTGAAGTAGTAGAGAAACATTTTGTTTCTTGATGGTCTATGTGAAGTAGTGGAGACATTTAGTTTCCTAATGTTCTATGTGAAGTAGTGGACACATTTTGTTTCCTAATATTCTATGTGAAGTAGTGGACACATTTTGTTTCCTAATATTCGATGTGAAGTAGTGGACACATTTTATTTCCTACTGTTCTATGTATAGTAGTAGAAACACATTTTGTTTGCTAATGTTCTATGTGAAGTAGTGGACACATTTTGTTTCCTAATATTCTATGTGAAGTAGTTGACACATTTTGTTTCCTAATATTCTATGTGAAGTAGTGGACACATTTTATTTCCTACTGTTCTATGTAAAGTAGTAGAGACACATTTTGTTTCCTAATGTTCTATATGAAGTAGTAGAGATTAGGACACATTTTATTTCCTACTGTTCTATGTAAAGTAGTAGAGACACATTTTGTTTCCTAATGTCCTATCTACTACCTCACATAGAACATTAGGAAACAAAATGTGTTTCTACTACTTTACGTAGAACAGTTAGGAAATAAAATGTGTCCACTACTTCACATAGAATATTAGGAAACAAAATGTGTCCACTACTTCACATAGAACATTAGGAAACAAAATGTGACCACCACTTCACATAGAATATTAGGAAACAAAATGTGTCCACTACTTCACATAGAACATTAGCAAACAAAATGTGTCCACTACGTCACATAGAATACTAGAAAACAAAATGTGTCTGTATTACTTCACATAGAACATTAGGAAACAAAATGTGTCTGTATTACTTCACATAGAACATTAGGACACAAAATGTGTCTACCACTTCACATAGAACATTAGGAAACAAAATGTTTCTATACTACTTCACATAGAACATTAGGAAACAAAATGTGTCTCTACTATCTTACATAGAACTGTAGGAAACAAAATGTGTGTCCACTAGTTCACGTAGAACATTAGAAAACAAAATGTGTCTCTACTACTTTACATAGAACTTTAGGAAACAAAATGTGTGTCCACTAGTTCACGTAGAACATTAGAAAACAAAATGTGTCTCTACTACTTTACATAGAACTTTAGGAAACAAAATGTGTGTCCACTAGTTCACGTAGAACATTAGAAAACAAAATGTGTCTCTA
>NW_013669534.1:7106-42729 GCF_000517525.1 Limulus polyphemus | reverse complement strand
ATTCTTGCCTTATATTAAATCCATTGTCTATTTCAGACACTAGAAATAGGTGGAGAGGATGATTAAAGCACTAACAGCCTGAATCTGTTGACAGGGTACAGCTATTGACCCTGGTGTGATTTTATAACTCTTTTTACTAGCAGGACGTTATATTCTTGCCTTATATTAAATCCATTGTCTATTTCAGACACTAGAAATAGGTGGAGAGGATGATTAAAGCACTAACAGCCTGAATCTGTTGACAGGGTACAGCTATTGACCCTCCAGAGTTTTTTATAGCACTCTTCTTACTAGCAGGATGTCCTGTTAAACATTTTATTAAACCCATTTCAAACTCTAGAAGTAGGCTGAGATGATGATTAAGCAACTAACATTCTGTTTCTGCTGTTAGAGTACAGCTTCTGTGTTCGTTAGGGCACTGTATTTGCTAGCTGGTGTCTTGTTTTTGCCTTCTATCAAACCCATTTGAGACATTATAAATAGATGGAGTTGATGATTAATATATTATGTTCCTGATGTTAGGGTACAGCTATTGACCCTGCTGTTTTCTTTCTAGCACTCATTTTACTAGCATGATGCTTCGTTTTAGCCTTATATCAAACAAATTTCAGACACTTTAAGTATGTAGTGATGATTATTAATATACGAGCATTCTGTTCCTGGTGTCAGGGTACAGCTGTCGACCCTGCTGTGTTTTTCTTCGTTGGTTGTTAGTTGTTTGGTGTTTAATGGCGCAAAGCAACGGGGCTATCTGCATCAAACTCCGGTATAAACATAAGAATAAAAAGTAAAACTAGAAAAATGTAAAAAAAGATACATGTTAAAAGCTAAAAAATGTCCAAAATTCAAACAAAATCTCAAATGGAGGTAAAAAGGCCAATGGCCCGTAAAAAGTTAGAAACACAATCAAGTTCGACAGTGTCACGATCGCCAATGATACCATCCAATGTCAGGGGTAAACCCGTAGAACGTTCATGTCTAAAATAGTACCGACGCTCACAGTCGTAACGACAGCACAACAGTATATGGGCAGACATAAAGAGCAAAAGACTCTTCACGTGATGTAAGAAAGACTCCGATGGAGGCATGGAAAGATATGTCTGCACTCTCACTGTAGCAGTGGAATGGAGAGCAGCATAATATATCCAAGATGGAGCAGGGGACAGCGGTTTCTGAGTCTATGGATAGGAAATGTTGATAACAGTTCGTAAATGCTGTACCTCCTTTTTCTCCACCCACTTAGGGCAAGATCGATAGTAAGCGGGGTGGGAACTACCACAATTGACGCAGTGAGGGTCCAGTTGAAACTCGTAGGCATCATGATATTTGCCACCACAACAAGCACACGCCAAAAAAACACGACAAGATACCTTAGTGTGTCCGAATCATTGACACTGGAAACATCTGAGAGGGTTAGAAACATATGGCCGTACCTTACATTTAAGATAACCTGCCCTGACAGAGACAGATGAATGTGGCGATATAAACGTCAAAATCAAAACATTCGTTGGCACCATAATTCCGTGCTTCCAAGTGGAGATATGCTTCACAGCAGAAACTCCTTGGCTGGAGAAACCAGCGAAGATCTCCGACTCGGGAATGTTCTTCAAATCCCTCTCAACAACAACTCCTTATGAAGAGTTCAAAGTAGTATGAGGAATAACCTCAATAGATATGCCCACAAAGCCTTTGACATCAGGAGGAGTTTGCCATGTGTTGTCTCCAGAATACAACTTCTTGTCTGACTTGAGAGAGCCAGCTAGTCCCTCTAATCCCTTCTAAATGAAAAAGGAGACATTTGCCCTAAGACTTTGTCAGATAAAGAATAAATAATTAAAAATCGAGGTACTGGAGCTGACTTTGGTGGTGACTGTGTAACAGAGTTTTTTCCAATGATTGAGGAATCCATAATAATAGGATAATAATTCAGTGCCCACTGACCCCACCCACCATGGAGTCCCTCGAGGGGACATACTACAATGCCAAATAAAGACACTGTAGCAAAGCCAGGGCTTTGTGAGCACTATACCCAAACACCAGCATTAGACACAATGTCTACAACACCCGTTGAGAATGCTTAACACTGGTACTCTGTTGACCCTAGCCCAACAGGACCAACCGATTGACCCTGGGGGAGTCACCCCAAGGCCACCTGTCTACAGGAATTCAAGGCCAACGTGGCGTGTTGCAGTGCCCCAGACACTACTTAACCACCATGATCTTCTCCTCTACTTCACGGGTTGCCACGCACGGCAAACACCTGGGTGGATGTTCAGATCGTAGAGGAGGTAAAATGAAGATATAGAACCTTCCCTGGGAGGACCCCTCACCACGTACAGGAATACACCTCGAAGGGCTGTGTTTTTGTAGTGCTCTTCTTACTAGCAGGATGTCTTTTTTTCAATCTTATATAAGATCCATTTCAGACACTAGAAATAGGTGAAGATGATGATTAATAAATTATCATTCTCTTCCTGATGTCAGGGTAGAACTGTAACCTTCCTTAGTTTTTGTATCACTCTTCTGACTATCAGGATGTCTTGTTTCAATCTTATATCAAGTCCATTTCAAACACTAGAAAAAGGTAGTGTTGATAATTAATGTACTAACATTCTGTTCCTGTTATCAGGGTACAGCTGTGAAATTTGCTGTGTTTTTTCTAACACTATTCTTAGTAGCCGGATGTGCTTTTTTAGCCTCATATCAAATCCATTGTCTATTTCAGGCACTAGAAATAGATGGAGATGATGATTAAAATACTAACATTATATTACTCTTTCTAGGGTACAGCTGTCGACCCTGCTCTGTCACAGGGGCTGTTTGGAGCACTCTGCTTACTAGCCGGATGTCTTATTTTAACCTTACCAGAGACCCACAACAAACCCATCGTAGACACTCTAGAGGAAGAGAAGGAAGAAAATGCGAATAGCTAAATCTTGGTTTGAAAGCGAAAGATAGTCTTAACACATCAGTTGTTAATAAAGGTGAACCACGGCACTAAGTTCTTATAACAATAACAGCTATGAAACATACTTCTATTTGAATGGTAAAGTGTTTTATCACGACTTTCACGATATTTATTTGTGTATTTTAAAAATAAACACGATTTTACTTTCTGCAGTTCAAGCACCGTCTATATATCTGGAAAAAAAAGAAAATATTAAACACTTACAGTAATATTGTGACGATAGGAAACAATGGTCAAGTCTATACGATCACCAAACACTGATGATTAGTTAGTAACTTTCTCCCAGAGCTAGATATTAGTTACTAATATTTTCATCCTATATTTCGGTTGCTGCCGTCTTTTGATAATTCCTCAGAATAACTTTTTGTGTGTTAGTAGTGGGCGAGAGTCGAATTTGGATCTCTTTATTGGAAAGTTGGGATGTTATCCAATCGATTGGTTTTCCCCCATTTAGAACCATACACCTTATTTCGGTTTCCCTCATTTAGAACAATTGAAATTTGGTGCGTTTTGGAGTAGGATAGGGTTCCCCACTTAGAACTGTATATGTCTGGTGTGTTTTACACTTGATTGGGATTTCCCTTATTTAGACCTATGGAAGTTTGGTACGTTGTCCACCCAAGTGGGATTTCCCTTAGTTAGAAAGATACAAATCTGATGCATTATCCAGTCGACTGGGATTCCTTAATTTAGAACTAAGGAAGTCTAGTGAGTTGTCCATTCGACTGGGATTTTTCCCATTTATAAATATGGATGGTTGGTGCATGAACAACTCAACTGAGGTTTTCTCCAGTTATAACTTGAATTATTTAACTGTATGAATGTTTTCAAGAGGGATATCCAGGTTCTAATGACTTCTGTATTAGGTTGACTTAATGTGTTATCATTTAGGTGGATCCTCTTATCTTGCTTTTTCTCATATGTAATTCACATCGGTTTTATTCCAGCTTATTGTATAGTTTATTTCTCTAGATTGATGATCTATTGCGGGATTAGTATTAGTGTATGTTCCTAAATTCTTTTATTGATCTTATTGTTTCTCCAATGTATTGGAGTCCACATTCACAAGAGATGCTGTAAATGTTTTTTTTCTTCTCTGTTAGGTGTTTAGTATATAGTTATCCAGAAGAAGGACGTTATACTCTTTAATAGCAACATTTAAGTGATTGTATGAGTTAGTCGTCATAACAAAACAAAAAAAAACACTATTTCTCTCTCTGTACACCAAAGAATAAACAAAGAAACTCCAAAAGTCAACGCATTAAAAGCAAATATCGAACGGTAAACAATCTTCTTGGAGTTATATTCAACAATTAATAGTCACAATGGCCATACTAAATATGAAAATTATTAAATTGGGTGACATCTCAAAGCCCCAAACAGAGGCTGATCTTAGACGCCGAGTGGTTATCTTGATGGACTATGGATTCGATGTTTCGTGGTTGGCGCCTTGTTATACCAACAAAAAAAAAAGAAGAGAGAGAGATAAATCACACTCTGTGGGTGCATATAAAAGTGACGGTCAAATCACACACACAGAGTTAGAAGTGGGTGGTGTTGACTAGTTGACATTTTTCTAATTTATCACTAAGAATGGCTAATGCAGATATCCCTTGAGTAGCTTTGTTCGAAATTCCATAAAACATAGAGGTTATAGAATGTTATATTAATGGCTATCATTTTGATGCTGAGTCATATGATGTTCAGCTTAAACCAATTATTCATTTTTAAACATTTATGTTTATACCTTTTACAAAAACATACCAACACGAAAATTGTTATGGGACGTTCCCTTCCTATACTTTTGTCTTTGAACGCATTCAAGCCACTATATATATGTGTATATTCAACCATCGTAGATAACATTGTCTAATCATTCCCTATCATGTCATGCTCATGCTCAACTACATCAAATCGGATCACTGTTTTAGATATATCAGCAATACTATCAGTTGATGGGAGAATCTAGTCACACCAAATCAGATCATTGTTGTAAATAAATCAACAATGTTATCAGCTGATAGATAACCTCAACTATTGGAGACTATTGGATTCTTTTTTCAGAGAATCTGTAGTTCTGAAGGAACTGTTAGGTATATCTCAGAACAACAGTTTGTGGAGACAGTAAATATTGGTTGCAACAACTTGTCAAAAAAGTTGGATATCTATAACAGGGTATGTAGTTCTGAAGAAAACGATTGAACATGAAAATTCGAGTAGCTCCCAGTGGTTCTGCGGTAACTCTGCAGATTTACCAAACGTATTGCCCCTCAGTGGCTCAGCAATAAGTTTGAAAGTTTATAACACTAAAAATCAGCTTTCGATACCCACGGTAGGCACAGAACTGATAGTCTATTACGTAGCTTCGTGCTGAATAACAAACAAACAAATAATATGAATCTTACAATTTCAAGATTTTAATTGCATTTTCGTGCATATACAGTCTGGTCCAAACTGTTTGAATACTGTTTTCATATGTTACTGTCTACATGCATGGAGTAGTTATTGAGTATATGTCCGAGTAGTAACAGCGAAGATATCGTATAATCAGACAAACATGTACGAGTTATTTTGTTGCAGAGTCATATGTCCTCGTGAAACAGCAGTTATAGGGTGTCAAACTGTTCGACTGTCCAGAAATGGTACAAGCAAATGGACATTGCAAGAACAGTAATGTACCTCCAGTACACAGAATCCAGAATCCTGAAACGTCATCGGACTACAAGAAACGTTGTTCCAGGAAAGTCTACTGGTAGACGCCGAAAAACTACTGTCTGAGATGACTGTGTTTTTATCAGGTTAACACGTCAAGTTTGAAAGAAATATTGCAACACCTTACGACAGGAATGGCATAAACATATTCATTCCAGGATATCACGGTGACTAGGGGAATGACCAAACAAAAATATTTTGCAAGAAGAGTTATCTACAAACTGATATTAACCAGATTTCACCACCGTCCCCATGTTATTTGGGCAAGATAACATGCCAACTTACAGTTAGGACATCTTCAGATGAGTCCTGTTTCCGGCTTGTTAATGCTCATGGTAGGATTCGTGTTCGTCATTTGCTTGAAGAACAAATGCGGGAAGACTGTTTTTCACACAGGAGGTGGTGCAGTACATGTTTGGGCAGCTATTCATCATGGTGGAAAACTGCTCTTCATATTCTCCAGTGGAACGTCAATGGCGCCTCCTACAGGCATCACATGAGATGATATTTCTGCCAAATGATAGGACAAGGTTTGGCAATAACTTTGTATTTCAGGATGACAACGTCACTGCCCACAGTGTGCGTATTGTACAGGATTATCTCTACCAGGAAGACATTACAAGACTGCCATGGCCAGCAAAGTCTCCATATTGTAATATCATTGATAACTGTTTAGTAGAATTGAGCCGAAAATTGCTAACCACTACCCTAAACAATCTACTGCAGCTGAATTGCAACGCCTTCTTGTGACAAGTTGAGATGAAATCACGGTGGATTACATCAATAACTTCATCGACAGCATGCCACGGCACCTAGTGGGTGGTCATTGGAGTGCGAAAAGGACCAACCAAGTATTGAATGTTTAATATGAACTGATATAAGGTTACAGGTGCTATTTAAAGTAATTTGATGTTATATTTTGTCATTATATATGTTTTTTTGTGATAGGTGAAATGCTGAATTACATATCTTTCTACAGGTGTCTGATAAAATTGTTTCCTCTTCTAATAAATCGTTCATAATGTCCATAGAACATTATACAAACTACATATGTAGATGTTTAATATAACATACATTTCCCAGTTTGACAAGACTAAGTGCATTTGTATTCCGTCTGCAGCCAGATGTCAAAAGGTGGTTGCTCAAAATAAAATAAAAAATTCAGTAAAAAGAAATAAATAATTGTAATACAATACATCAATTGGAGGATACAGGAAAACTGTTCTTGAAGTTGACATTCAAGCCCCCATAATGATATTTGGACATAAATACCACGATGTTAAGGTATTACTATACTAAGCCCAACCTAAATTGTTAGCATAGCTCCCATCCAACATACAGTCAGAACATTGGTGACGTGTCATATTTTTAAATGAATCCTGTTTCCGGCTTGTTAACGCTGATGGTAAGATTCGTGTTCATCATTTCACTGAAAAAAACAACAACTAATCGTGGCAATAATGTTGTTTGACAGAAGAGAAAGCAAATTTGTGTTTGCTTGCTCTTCCCAACTGGGGTGTTTTGGAACTATTGTTCCCCTTCAACCCCGTACGTGAAATTAAAATACTTCAGTAGTTGTAGTTGTATTTAATAAGATTATCAGACGACAAAAAAAAAAAGCTGTGAAGAATGTCGGAGGAGGAAAAATGAGGTTTGGTTGAGTCGATGAAGTCGGCGAGGCAAGCAGGTCCAGACAGGCATTCGAAGTATGGAGTTTTAGATCGCGTTGATTTGAGGAGATTTAATTTTTTTTGTTGTTGTTAAGAGCAGTTATTCAGATAAATTTGTCAAAAATTGTGATTATAATTCCATTGAGACAGGTTTTCGGCCCTTTTCAAGGAGTCGGGGACCAAAGGTCCTGTGCCCGTTTAAATTTAGATTTAGGGGAAACCGGACTGCCCGGAGAAAACCCACTTTCACAGGACATATGGCGAATAATCTAACTGTCCTGTGCCCTGGCTGTAAGGTAATACATGATGATTAATACACATAACATAATAATCAATCCTTTGTGCGCGTGTGTTTTTGTTTCTATTTTCTTGTTCACAGAATAGATTGTATAGCGAGGTATGTTGGTGAGAGCGCTTGAGATTTTTTCCGACTTTTTGTAATATTTGAAAATTCGGTTAATGTACTCTTTAACTTGTGAAGATTATTGATTTTGTGTAATTTTTTTCTGGGGGTAAATTTAGGGAGCCTTAGAAATAATCTTATTGCTTTACTTTGTTAAATTTATCATTTTTTGAGATTATTTTTGACATAATTTAGGTTATTTGGCATCCGTATTCTATAAGTGGGCGAACAAATGTTTTGTATATTTTCAGGGATGTTGTGGATGTGCTGTTCGTGTGTTTACCTGCAATTAGTCGCATGTAGTTGATACATTTGCCAGCTGAATCATGTATGTTCTGAATATGTTTGTTCCATGTTAATCGAATGTCAAAGGTGATATTTTTACTTATATTTAACTCCTAGCTTTAGTTTAATTTTCTTTGGTGTCAGCTGTTACCATTACAAGTGGTGTTTTCTGTTTCGTTCCAAAAGAGATGATGCGCTCTGCTTTAGTGTTGTTGTATCCTAAAGATCTGAGCTCGTCATTGATTGCATTATCTTCGATGTCAAAGTCAATACCTCTGATAACGAAGGCTGGTTGTATGGTCGTGCTTTGGGTGGGTGTATAGATGCGTAACCATCGAAAGTGTTTGGCTAAGATCCTTAGGTTAAACAGTTTACCTCGTTTCGGAAGAAAAAAATATCAAAAGTCTGCCTGAAATACTCGTATGTTTTATACATATTCACACGAAGTCCACGGTAGCTCTCTAATAACACGTCCAGACTAGTATGGTACAACTCAGAGAGTGATACAATGTGTTTTCAATTAATTAATATTCTCAAGTTAGAGCCTATTCGTAATTTTTAACTGAACTCGTGAGTGGTTGACTGACTTCACTTTCATTAGATCAGAGACACTTTCTATACTAGTGGGATTGTCCTTCACTCTTATAACGCACCTAAGATACGGAGCGACAATAGAATGGCAACCGTGTTCCTTCGAATTCAGAATCTGACATACTATTAGGGAATAGCTGGCCACAGAATCGTTTATCAAAATTCATTCGATCACTTGTTTCCAAGACAGAACTATTATTTTATTTCGAGACTTTTTTTTTTCACATTTAAATATGTCAAAAAATAAACATTCGCGTCTTTAAAATTGCCTAAATTAAGAATATAAGACACGTTAATCCTTCTATTTGATATCTATGTTTTTTCATTCTTCCAAGCACCAGCTATAAATCAAATATAATGGATTTTGTGATAGAAGGATTGAATTCGCTAGAAGTTTTATTTTTTAACAATCAAAACCCGACACTGGCGATTTACGCTAGCACGTATTCCCTTATTTCTATTATCTCATGTGTTCTATCGTTTTGCATTATAGTATTCATCGGCGCTTCGAAAAATGTTCTATGCGAAGAAGTAGAGACACATTTTCCTAATGTTCTATGTAAAATAGTAGAGACACATTTTGTTTTCTAATGTTCTATATGAAGTAGTAGAGACACATTTTGTTTCCTAATGTTCTATGTGAAGTAGTGGACACATTTTGTTTCCTAATGTTCTATGTGAAGTAATACAGACACATTTTGTAACCTAATGTTCTATGCGAAGTAGTAGAGACACATTTTGTTTCCTAATGTTCTATGTGAAGTAGTAGAGAAACATTTTGTTTCCTAATGTTCTGTGTGAAGTAGTAGACACATTTTGTTTCCTAATGTTCTATGTGAAGTAGTGGGCACATTTTGTTTCCTAATGTTCTATGCGAAGTAGTAGAGACACATTTTTGTTTTCTAATGTTCTACGTGAACTAGTGGACACATTTTGTTTCCTAATGTTCTATGTGAAGTAATACAGACACTTTTTGTTTTCTAGTATTGTATGTGAAGTAGTGTACACATTTTGTTTGCTAATGTTCTATGTGAAGTAATACAGACACATTTTGTAACCTAATGTTCTATGCGAAGTAGTAGAGACACATTTTGTTTCCTAATGTTCTATGTGAAGTAGTAGAGAAACATTTTGTTTCCTAATGTTCTATGTGAAGTAGTAGACACATTTTGTTTCCTAATGTTCTATGTGAAGTAGTGGGCACATTTTGTTTCCTAATGTTCTATGCGAAGTAGTAGAGACACATTTTTGTTTTCTAATGTTCTACGTGAACTAGTGGACACATTTTGTTTCCTAAAGTTCTATGTAAAGTAGTAGAGACACATTTTGTTTCCTAATGTTCTATGTGAAGTAGTAGAGAAACATTTTGTTTCCTAATGTTCTATGTGAAGTAGTAGACACATTTTGTTTCCTAATGTTCTATGTGAAGTAATACAGACATTTTTGTTTTCTAGTATTCTATGTGAAGTAGTGGACACATTTTGTTTGCTAATGTTCTATGTGAAGTAGTGGACACATTTTGTTTCCTAATATTCTATGTGAAGTAGTGGACACATTTTGAACTTTAGGAAACAAAATGTGTGTCCACTAGTTCACGTAGAACATTAGAAAACAAAATGTGTCTCTACTACTTCGCATAGAACATTAGGAAACAAAATGTGTCCACTACTTCACATAGAACACCAGGAAACAAAATGTGTGTCCACTACTTCACTTAGAACATTAAGAAACAAAATGTGTCTCTACTACTTTACATAGAACAGTAGGAAATAAAATAGTGTCCACTACTTCACATAGAATATTAGGAAACAATGTAAAGTAGTGGAGACACATTTTGTTAACTAATGTTCTATGCGGAGTAGTACAGGCCCATTTTGCTTCCTAATGTTCTATGTGAAGTAATAGAGACACATTCTGTTTTCTAATGTTCTATATGAACTAGTAGAGTAACATTTTGTTTCCTAATATTTTATGTGAAGTAGTGGACACACATCTTGTTTCCTAACGTTCTATGTGAAGTAGTAGAGAAACTTTTGTTTATTCATGTTCTATGTAAAGTAGTAGAGACAAACTAGTTTCCTAATGTTCTATGTGAGGTAGTGGACACATTTTGTTTGTTTGAATATGACAAAGTCTACACAAAGATTCCCAGAAGTATTAACCGGTAACCTTGTGTCAAAATGGACATGGCGAAACCGGTTCCTAACTTTGTGTATATACGTAACAGTAGTGGCATCGTTAACTATCAAGGTACGGTGAAGCAATGTTCGAGGTGCCGGGGACTAGTCATTTGCTGCTGAATGTACAGTGCCAATCTGCGGATGTTGCGATCAAAATGGTCACGAGTCTGAAGATTGCCAAACGAGATGTAAAAAAGCGGAAATGGCCATAACTTCCACTCTTGCCAGAAAAAAAAGTTTACCTCAGCAGTAGGTGCTGGCTCCTTTGAACTTTTATAAAAAGTTATAGAAGGCAAAGAAATGAAAACTAAAGTAGTCGATAGTGTATCGGAAATAAATAGTGAAGTTAATGTAACAGAACAAAAGTTTAATGAACTGGCTGTTGAGGAAGAAGGAACAACAAAAGGCAAGTGGTTCATTGATTCAGAACCAGAAGAGTTAGTGATAGACGAAGATCAAGACCAAGAAGAAATGGAAAACGAAAAAAGAAACAATGGACCTAGAAAAATACTTAGAACTCAGTGAATCCTCATCTTTTTCATGAGAAGATAATGAAACCCAGGAACAAGAAGCCACCCGAAGAAAAAGTATTAAACACAGATCATTTATCTCGTCAACCATTTGCTCGAGGACCTCTAATGGAACAAAAATTTTAACACTTAACGTGAAAGGTTTTAGAAAGGAAAAAAAGCAAGACTTCTTAATAATTTTTCTACGGGAAACACATATACATAGCTTAGAAAACATAAAAACCTTTAATAGAAAGTACAAAATTAAATCATACAGACGCTTAAGTTACCCAAATAAAGCATGAATAGGTATACTAATAAACCCTAAATTCCCAAGGAAATACACGATGAACATGGGCACCGATGTCCATTAGACATAGAACTAAACAATAGAACTATAAGATTAGTAAATCCCAGACAAAGACACGGGAGACAGTTTCTTACGTATCTAGCAAACTATTTGTTCTGCATCTATGAGATTTTCATTGGTGGGTACTTCAGTTATGTGTGTTTTAGATCAAATAAATGGCAGTTAAATCAGATATGAGACGGTAAGCTGACTCGATCGTATAGTTGATAATTTTGTCTTAACTGATCTATGAAGTCATATCGAGGGTTTTGACCCGTGTATGATTTACTTGAGTAGTATCGGGGTAGGGGTCAGGCTCGACAGGTTCTACGCCACCAGGGAATTACTGAAGTTGGTAGAAAAAACCTGGATAAGCCCAATAGATACTCAGGATAATTATGTTAGAGACCATCATTGTCCATATAAATAGAGGCCATGGTCAATGTCTCTCTCCTAGACAAAATTCAGATATTAATAACACAATTACAGAAAGATTAGAAACACAGAATATACGCTGATTGGTGAGATAATCTCAAACGAGATATAAAAACTAAATTTAAGGAAATAAGTAAAAACAAGCTAAAGAACGTAATACACAAATATATTTCCCAGAAAGAACACTTACAGAAATAGCTACAACAACCAATAGTGACCCTTAATGGCTGGAGACGGCTTGAATGGGTAATGAAGAAAAACTTTAATATAACAGCAAATGTACAACGTTTCGACAAGGTTTTGTCATCATCAGGTACCTGATGATGACTTAAAACGCTAGAATCCGAGTTTCGATACCCGTGGTGGGTAAGCACAGATAGCCCATTGTGTAGCTTTGTGCTTAATTACAAACAAACAAACCTTAAATTCTCCGCATGTGTATGAGTAGACGAGATGTGAATAATGGCCAATCGCCAAAAGATCTTTGTTTCATAATAACTTTCAGGTCTATTCAGGGATAGTAAGAGTTACATAATTTTTGCAACTGTTTCGTGATAATGGAAGTTTGGGTACAATGGGTATCTTAGATGGCTTGAAACACAAATTAGTTGAGAATGAGGAAATTATTTTCTCCAAGAAATACTTAGGGTAGTCGTTTCGAAAGGGAATGTTTTCATATGGAAGTAAATTCTTTGTGAAGGGTTAGGTAGGATGAGGTAAGTTATCAGGCCCCATTGAGTAGGTAGAGAAATAAGATTGCGTTTGAAAGAGAAGGGTATAAAACTCTCAAACTTAGTGAAAAGGCCAGTAAATGTGTTTTGACGATAGACAGAAGTTATAACGCCATTAGGATCGTGATTAACAAGAACGTCCAGAAAGGAAATAGTTATTTGTTTCAGTTTCATGAGTGAAGTGTATAGAGAGGTGTTGTGAATTAAAATAGTCAAGAAAGCGTTGAATATGATCAGCATGGCAGAAAATAATGAAAGTATCATCAACATACCCTCCGTAGAGAATAGGTGTGAAGCTTAAAGGACCACATAGCAACGGCATCTATCTGCTCAGATAGAGTATTGTTAAAGAGGAGTCTTTAGTCGAGAGTTCAAGCATAGATTTGATACCAGATTTAGACTTCTGAACAAGCACGAGAACTATTTACTACTAAGTTAAAAACCTAGCACTCTCCACCTTCTATAACTATAACACACGCAGGTTATCCTCAAATTTAAAATCGGAAGAAGTGGCAGCTATCAAAGAACTCTCCCAAAACAAAAATATCATCGTCACCCAACCGGTCGAATGAAACAGAGTTGTTAACCTCAACAAAATTGACTATGTTAAGAAAATGCTTGACATTCTTAACGGTCCCCCAGTGGGACAGAAGTAAGTCTTCGGATTTACAATGCTAAAATTAATGGCTCGATTCCACTCGGTGGACTTAGCAGATAGCTTGGTGTGACTTTGCTATAAGAAAACACACACATATTCTTAATGACTACAATAAGTTCAAAGTTATAAACAAAGAACCATTAACCCATACTTTACAATTTAAAAGAAAACTCAGAGATACTTTAAAAACCTAAGCAAAAGAAATATTATTTCTGATTGTGTTTATATCCTAAAGTTTCCCAACCTGGTGTATTATATAGCCTGCTGAATGTTCACAAACCCCTCTGACCTACACCTTCCTCCTTAGGCACTAACAGTTAGAACTAAGCTAAATTCATTGTATCAATCTTACAATCTTTTATTAGGAACGAATTTACAACACCCGACTCCTTCCAATTTTACTGAGAAATCAGTCAACTCCTCCCCTCCTTAAAAATCATGTGATGGCTAGTTTCGCTATTACTTCTCTTTTTACTAATATTGCAATATCTAATCTCTTTGCTAAAAATATTCTTCAATGAGGTTTGAGAACGCCCTACTCCTATATCTGGAGGGACCGTTCATAAATCTACGCCCTAGGGAGATGACGGACATGTAGTACCCCTAGATACATTTAGACCTGAACAAAGAGACATATAGTTATTTAGAACACTTTTGTGACCAACTTTCACCCTCGGGAAAAGTAGTCTACCTGTTAATCCTAGTTTTATGTAACTTAAATTTAAGGCTAAAATTAAAGTTATTTTTTGATTACTATTTTTATTTTCTCCCTCCTGAAGTGCACCATCAGTTTCCTCTCTCAAGGGGTACTGGTAATGTGTCATTTTGGAGTCTTAATTATGTAATTCATACTTACCTGAGTTGATGCTAACAAGTGGAATGGAAGAAAGCTGAAAAGAGAAAAGGCATTCATGTACATACAGAATGAGTTGTTGATTATTATCGGTAGATAGAGTCACTGTGATACTTTCGGTCCATCCCAAAAAACACACTGTATTAGACTTGATGCCTCCAGAAGTGGTCCTTCTCGTCTGCTCAGCTGCTTGGAATACAGGTATGCTCTTCTAACGACGACGACTGTATCATGGGGAGACGCCGGTGTTAAAATTTGAGATTGATGTCTTCACCGTAAATTTGAAAGATGTAAAAGTTTTCAGTTGACCACTTCTTTGAGGAATCTTCTTGGCTAAGACGATGCTGCTTAGATCTTATTCGTACTTGGACTGCTCTTCTAATAGTTTTCAAGATATCATTAGGTTCGTCTCATGTGTGTGTTGGAAGATACCTTTACATTTCGAAGCCCAGATCTGCGCCTTAAATTCCCCTAGTAAGTGTACAAAGGAAAAAAAAAATCATGAGATTTAGGAACAGGGTAACAGAAAAGTATCGTACTATACATGACGTACTTGATGTTGAATATGAAGGAGAAGTTATACAATCGTACATGACATGATGAATTGTTTCAATACAGGGGCAAAAGGGACAATTGTTAACTGGTATAATTTGAAATCTGTTTAAGTCTCATTCTTACAGGGGCTATGACTTATGCTATCTTCTAGGCAAGATCACGTCTAGATGCTTCAAAACGTCTTCAATATATCCTATTCCAGACTTTGGTCCAAAGTATATTCGGATAGTTGACTTCTATTTTTGGTTTATATCAGTTTCTAATAACTTGTATATTTCTTGTGTTGATTTGTTGAACTCCAACAAGAAGATATTTTCATTCTTTATGGCAGGTACGATATTTGTTAGATAAAATGGTAAGTAACTTGGTGTGGTTGTTGTATTGACCTGGTTGTGTTAAAGTGCTTTGTGTTCTGTCCTAGGAGGTAAGTTATGAAATAGCTGACCTGACTTTAATTGTGTGACTGTCAAGTGTGTCCAAACGACTATAAAATATCATTCAGATCTGGAATGTCTAAACGTCCATTTTCAGGTGGGAGGTTGATTACTGTGTCTGTGTTGCATTATTATGTTTGCTTTCAGCAAAGCCACATCGGGCTATCTGCTGTGTTTACCGAGGGGAATCGAACCCCTGATGTTAGCATTGTAAATCCGAAGACTTAACGCTGTCCCACTGGGGGACAAGTGGATTACTTCTCTTTTTATTAGCTCGGGTTGATTAGACCACATGAAACTGTAAATATTTTTATTTATATTCTGGATATATTTACTGTGTATACAAGTTTAGCTATTGCTATTTGTTTTAAAGCCAGTTCTCTAAGATTTCTTGACATTTTTTTATCAATAAATCTCAGTTATGAGCAGTTTCTGTATTATACCATATTCCTTATAAGGTTTATTGTAATTTACTTACCAATAAATCCCAGTTATGAGTAGTTTCTGTATTATACCATATTCCTTATAAGGTTTATTGTAATTTACTTACCAATAAATCCAATTTATGGGTGGTTTCTGTATTATACCCTATCTCTAATAATGTTTTTTTTGTAATTTACTTATCAATAAATCCCAGTTATGGGTGGTTTCTGTATTACACCATATTCCTAATAAAGTTTCTTATAATTTACTTATCAATACATCCCTGTTATGGGTGGTTTCTGTATTATATCGTATTCCTAATAAAGTTTCTTATAATTTACTTATCAATACATCCCTGATATGGGTGGTTTCTGTATTATATCATATTCCTAATAAAGTTTCTTATAATTTACTTATCAATACATCCCTGTTATGGGTGGTTTCTGTATTATATCATATTCCTTATAAGGTTTCTTGTAATTTGCTTACCAATAAATCCCAGTTATGGATGGTTTTTGTATTATACCATATTCCTAATAGTGTTTCTTATAATTTACTTCCCAATAAATCCCAGTTAAGGGTGGTTTCTGTATTATACCATGTTCATAATAGTGTTTTTTGTAATTTATTTATCAATAAATCTCTGTAATGGGTGGTTTCTGTATTATACTATATTCCTAATAAGGTTTCTTCTAATTTACTTATCAATAAATTCCAGTTATGGGTGCTTTCTGTATCATACCATATTCCTTATAAGGTTTCTTGTAATTTACTTACCAATAAATCCCAGTTATGGATGGTTTGTGTATTATACTATTACGACAGCGGTAATCACGTGACGCTGCTGGCGCATGCGTTCCTCAATTTCTCGAATTATCGGGGAACTCCGGGAATTTTGGAGAAGCCTCTTTGTTAGTATATAAGCCTGGCGAGAAAAGCCAGCGGAGTTAAGCGAACAGTAGTTACAGTGAGTTTCGGGTAATTTATGATTCTGTTTCGAGCTAGTGTGTGTTTAGCACTCGTAGAGAGCGAATTTATCGAGATTGTTAATCGCTGTGATTTATAGCATGTATTATAAAAGTTGTTAAGTTTAAAGTGACGAGAAACTTACTGACTGTGGAATTACTATGTACTAAAAGTTTGTATCGAGAAAGAATAAACTGGTTTCATCAAGAAAGGACTTGTATCGCTGAAGTTCCTCAGAAAGAATTTCCACCGGAAATTAACAAACAAGTAGATACTTAACAAATTGGTGTCAGCGGGACGAAAAAAAAAAGAATATGGAAACAAGAAGTGGCAAATCAAACTACGATTTAGCAGATTTGATGGCAGCAATACAAGAACAGCAAAATAAACAATAAAAAATCAAGAAGAGAGACTACAGCAGTGGTTGGAGGAGAAAGAAAAGAAACAAGAGGAGAGGTTACAGCAGTGGTTGGAGGAGAAATAAAATAAACAAGAAGAGAGACTACAGCAATGGTTGGAGGAGAAAGAAAGTCAGTAGCAACTACAGGAAAGTCAGCAACAGTGGCAAGAAGTACAAATGGAAAACATTAATAAATCTCAAAGTGAATTAAATACATTAAAGGACGATTTACTGTCTTTTACACAGGGAGGATATATTAGCCATAGATCTAATCAGCCCCATACAACAGGAAGCCCCTTCCAGATCCCGCAGCTAAACTCTAATGCAGACATCTTCAGTCCTGCCAGAAGTAACATTCCAGACATGAGTGTCAGCAATAGGGGTGATCTAGTACAAAGGAAGCCACAGGAATCCAATGGAAAGTACCGTGGGAAGCATATAGAGCACAATTTGAGCTACAGGCAGAAATGAATGGATGGACAGAGGAGCAGAAAGCAGAGTACCTGGCAATGAGCTTGAAGGGACAACCACTGGAAACACTTGGACAGTTTTCAGCAGACGATATGCACAACTATAGAGCACTGGTAGCTGCTCTAGAGATCAGGTATGGAACTCAGAATCAGTCCGAAGTCTACAGGGCTAGGTTTAGGACGAGAGTCCGTGCTCAAGGGGAGAGCCTGCAAGTTTAAAATACCACATTAAAATCGAAAAAATCGACATACCGCTGTGCCAATGGGGGGTAAGAGAATTTAAGAAGACGTCACCTTAAAGTACAAGCATGTGAACACATGGCCATATCTACAAAAACTGGAAGAAAGCTTACATCACCACAATACAGAACAGGACATCCGATTTCTTTCTCCAACTTTAAAATTTTCTAAACAGCCAAATATAATACTGAACTTTTCTTACGTCCCCAAAAAATGCACGTTCTTTACTTGATTTAAACCTATTTTAATTTAACTATTTCATTTGTGTCACTTTTTTTTTCATTTTCTAGTGTTTTAATTTGTGTACTCAAATTGTTTGTAATTAAGCACAAAGCTACACAATGGGTTATGTGTGCTCTGCCCACCAAGGGTGTCGAAACCCGGTTTCTAGCGTTGTAAGTCCTAAGGCATATCGCTGTGCCACTAGGGGCCATTCATATTGTTCGTTTGTTATGAATATCATATTTATGTGGTAATTACAAATATTGATTTTTTGTACCTCTAGATTACTGATGAAGGAATTTTGATGATTTCGAAACGTTTAATAAATACTTCCTATTATCACGTTCGTGTTGTGCTTTATCATTAAATTACATTTTCCGAAAAATGAGTCGATTACTAACAACTAACTATATGTGTGATTTAAACACTAGAGGAAGCATAAGTTTCAAGGTAAGCATGGTGAAGTGTACATCTGCAGAAAATCTAGTGAAAGGGTCAGGATACAACATAGATTATTTTTGTGAAAAGTCGTTTCTCTGTCAGAACTATCAGAGCTTCGTAACTGTTTACACAAAATGTTCAGCTTTAAGGATGGCTTTTCACAACTCATGGTCACTTTTTTACCGAGAAAAGAATAAACAAATAGTCTGTAACTAAAAGGCCAACGTAACAAGATTTAATTAAATATCTTGAAACTTTCACTTTTAACATCTATGATCTATTTAGAGGAATGCAAATATTATAGCTACTATAGAAAGATTTTAATGTTATACCCTTTTCCTCTAATTTTTCTTAGCAGATTTTTTCAGATTTTATTACAAATAAAATGTAAAAAAAAACCTGCTATGGTCAATTAATTATTGGACACAGCAAATAATTTATTATATTTAGTTTTCTTAATATTGCTGGAACAACAATACCTAATTTTTGAGCTGATTCTTGTAGTCTGGAGATTCCAAAGGTTAAATCATCTGTGGCTCGAAAAAACGGGTAACATCCACTTAAGAGAGACAGAAATATTAACCCAATTGATAATATAACAATGGCTATAAAATATTAAAGAATTGCACTAAGATTATTAAAAGGCTTTTAAACAACTTGCGACAGTGAAATCTAGGGTCGCTTGTTTAATAATAAATGTTGTGGTACTCATAATTAATTACAAATAGGGTTAGCCAAGTAACGCATTTTTAAATCGGTTAAATTACATAGAAGAGTTGTTAGCATTCACTGTGTTGATAAATAAAGAGTATCAGTAAATCTTTAGTTACATACAGATTCATGATTTTTTCAATCTTTGATGTACAATGTTTCAGTGTCAACTGCTTAGTATAAATATGTATATGTTCACAACTAACAGTTTTATAATTACCTGTAGCTTGTCCTTTATATTTCAGTAACACTTCGGGAATACTGAACCCAGGATTGCCAGCTCTTAGAGCAGCCTCTTGTAACCTAACATACAAAAACAGATATATATTGAGTGTACAAATAAGATCTTGTAATATCCAACGGCGTATCTAAGTACTAAGACTTAATTATTTAAAAAGTTAATTTTCATCCAACGAAAAGAAATTATTATTAGTGCTCCAACAAACATTCGCAAAAGAGAACGACTGGAAACGAGATTAATTTACAATCTGGGGACCCTACAACTATCTGGTTTAAATAAACGCATTTTATTTTCGTGTATATTTCTATTTTCCATTTTTTGTTTAAAATTTATTCGCTATCTATTCATCTTTTATGACTTGTAATTTTTATGTATTAGATGTAACTTTGTTTAAAATTTTCACGATCAACATTCCAAATACTGCACATGTAAGTTCTTTGAATTCTGCGTATGCGCTTTTGTTGTAAAGCTGTACGATCGGACGAAGAGCTAGCTCTAAACGCCATCCTTCCCTAAATATAAATATAAAAACTTGGCGATTGTACAACCTATTATTTAATATTGAACACTTTTAACAAGGAAAGAGTAGAAGTGTTTAAAAGAAAGAAAGAGTACTAAACAACAGAATAAACAAAGTGACATTATAAAGACATTAAATAATAATAATTTCTGATCAGAATAAGCTACGTACTTCGAGCAAAACTAAAAACAACCTAAAATCAGTATAACTAATTAAATATATTTTTTTCTTGATTTCTGCTTGTAAAAATTAGAATGAATTGTTTCATCAGGTGAATAACATTTTTTGAACAATATTTTAGGAAGTAAACCCAATTATATCTCACGATATTTGGCCAGTTTAAGAGATTTAGGTTAATCCTAACTACAATATCTGAACTAACAACGTAAAACAACCTACATAATAAAAGTAAAATAATAAACGACAATTTAAAGTAAATAAAAAATATTATACCTAATATTTTAACTTGTATAATCAATATTATTAATGAAAGCAGTAATAACTAAACACAACAGCATTCTAACATTTGACAAAATGGAAATCATAACTATTCTTATTCTGAGAAAACAGGAGCAAATTAGTGTTTACAAATCATATACGAAGAGACAAGTTATAATAAGCAGATCAGTTAAGAAATACAACCTCCAAAGCCTCAGTATGGTCGGGGTGGGCGTCCTGGGAAATGAGTAAAGTCGTCCTTGGCGCTCCATGAAATGCTCCCAAAAGACAAGGAAGCTGACTTTCACAACACAACAACTCAATGGCTTATGTAAGGTGTAATGAAACCAACATTTACAAGGAAGCTGACTTTCACAACACAACAACTCAATGGCTTATGTAAGGTGTAATGAAACCAACATTTACAAGGAAGCTGACTTTCACAACACAACAACTCAATGGCTTGTGTAAGGTGTAATGAAACCAACATTTACAAGGAAGCTGACTTTCACAACACAACAACTCAATGGCTTGTGTAAGGTGTAATGAAACCAACATTTACAAGGAAGCTGACTTTCACAACACAACAACTCAATGGCTTGTGTAAGGTGTAAAGAAACAAGGAGGCTGACTTCCACAAATCAATGGTTTAAATAAGGTGTAATGAAACCTACACTTACAAGGAAGCTCATTTTCACAACACAACAACTCAATAGCTTGTGAAAGGTGTAATGAAAACCTAAAATTATAAGGAAGCTGACGTTCACAACACAACTCAATGGCTTTTGTAAGGTGTAATGAAACCTACATTTACAAGGAAGCTTACTTTTACAACACAACAACTCAATGGCTTGTTTAAGGTGTAATGAAACCTAAACGTACAAGGAAGCTAACTTTCACAAAACAACAACTCAATGATTTGTGTAAAATGTAATGAAACCTAAACTTACAAGGAAGTTTACTTTCACAACACAACTCAGATGCTTGTGTAAAGTAAAATAAAACCTACACTTACAAGGAAACTAACTTTCACAACACAAAAACTCAATGGCTCGTGTAAGGTGTAATGAAACCTAAACGTACAAGGAAGCTAAATTTCACAACACAACAACTCAATGATTTGTGTAAAATGTAATGAAACCTAAACTTACAAAGAAGCTGACTTTCACAACACAATAACTCAATGGCTTGTGTAAGATGTAACAAAAACCTCCACATACAAGGAAGCTGACTTCCACAACTCAATGGTTTAAATAAGGTGTAATGAAACCTACACTTATAAGGAAGCTCATTTTAACAACACAACAACTCAATGGCTTATGTAAGGTGTAATGAAACGTACATTTACAAGGAAGCTGAATTTCACAACACAAAAACTCAATGGCTTGTGTAAGGAGTAATGAAACCTACACTTGCAAGGAAGCTTACTTTAACAACACAACAACTCAATGGCTAGTGTAAAGCGTAATGAAACTTACATTTACGAGGAAGCTAATTTCACAACACAACAACTCAAGGGCTTGTGTAAAATGTAACGAAACCTCCACATACAAGGAAGCTGACTTCCACAACTCAATGGTTTATGTAAGATGTAATGAAACCTACATTTACAAGGAAGCTGACTTTCACAACACAACAACTCAATGGTTTATGTAAGGTGTAATGAAACCTACACTTACAAGAAAGATGATTTCCAAACTCAATGGTTTATGTAAAGTGAAATGAAATCTACACTTAAGGGAAGCTGACTTTCACAACACAACTCAATGGCTTTTGTAAGGTGTAATGAAACCTACATTTACAAGGAAGCTTACTTTTACAACACAACAACTCAATGGCTTGTTTAAGGTGTAATGAAACCTAAACGTCCACTGAAGCTAACTTTCACAACACAACAACTCAATGATTTGTGTAAAATGTAATGAAACCTAAACTTACAAGGAAGCTGACTTTCACAACACAATAACTCAATGGATTGTGTAAGGTGTAACGAAACCTCCACATACAAGAAAGTTGACTTCCACAACTCAATGGTTTAAATAAGGTGTAATGAAACCTACATTTACAAGGAAGCTGAATTTCACAACACAACAACTCAATTGCTTATGTAAGGTGTAATGAAACCTACATTTACAAGGAAGCTGACTTTCACAACACAACAACTAAATGGTTTATGTAAGGTGTAATGAAACCTACATCTACAAGAAAGATGATTTCCAAACTAAAGGTTTATGTAAAGTGAAATGTAATCTACACTTAAGGGAAGCTGACTTTCACAACACAACAACTCAATGGCTTGTGAAAGGTGTAATGAAACATAAACTTATAAAGAAGCTGACTTTCACAACACAACTCAATGGCTTTTGTAAGGTGTAATGAAACCTACATTTACAAGGAAGCTAACTTTCAAAACACAAAAACACAATGGCTTGTGTAAGGTGTAATGAAACCTACACTTACAAGGAAGTTTACTTTCACAACACAACTCAATGGCTTGTATAAAGTGTAATGAATCTTACACTTACAAGGAAGATAACTTTCACAACACAAAAACTCAATGGCTTGTGTAAGATGTAATGGAACCTACACTTACAAGGAAGTTTACTTTCACAACACAACAGCTCAAAGACTTGTGTAAAGTGTAACGAAACCTCCACATACAAGGAAGGTGAATTCCACAACTCAATGCTTTATGTAATGTGTAATAAAACCTACACTTAGAAGGAAGCTAACTTTCACAACACAACAACTCAATGGCTTGTGTAAAGTGTAATGAAACCTACATTTACAAGGAAGCTAACTTTCACAACACAAAAACTGAATAGCTTGTGTAAGATATAATGAAACCTAAACTTACAAGGAAGATAACTTTCACAACACAAAAAGTCAATGGCTTGTGTAAGGTGTAACGAAACCTACACATACAAGGAAGCTGACTTTCACAACTTAATGGTTTAGTATGGTGTAATGAAACCTACATTTACAAGGAAGCTCACTTTCACAACACAACAGCTCAATGGCTTGTGAAAGGTGTAATGAAACTTCTTAAAAGGAAGCTAACTTTCACAACACAACAACTCAATGGCTTGTGTAAGGTGTAATGAAACCCACACATACAAGGAAGCTGACTATCACAACACAACAAGTCAATGACTTGTGTAAATTGTAATGAAACGTACACTTACAAGAAAGCTGACTTTCACAACTTTATGGTTTAAGTAGGGTGTAATGAAACATACACTTACAAGGAAGCTGACTTCCACAACTCAATTGTTTATGTAAAGTGTAATGAAACCTACACTTACAAGGAAGCTGACGTTCAAAACACAACAACTCAAAGACTTGTGTAAGGTGTAATGAAACCTATATTTACAAGGAAGCTAACTTTCACAACACAACAACTCAAAGGCTTGTGTAAGATGTAATGAATCCTACATTTACAAGGAAGCTGACTTTCACAACACAACAACTCAATGGCTTATGTAAAGTGTAATGAAACCTACATATACAAGGAAGCTGACTTTCACAACAAAACAACTCAACGGTTTAGGTAAGGTGTAATGAAACCTACACTTACAAGAAAGATGACTTCCAAACTCAAAGGTTTATGTAAAGTGAAATGAAATCTACACTTAAGGGAAGCTGACTTTCACAACAAAGGAACTCAATGGCTTGTGTAAGGTGTAATGAAACCTACAATTACAAGGAAGCTGACTTCAACAACGCAACAACTAAATGACTTGTGTAAAGTGTAATGAAACACACACTTACAAGAAAGCTGACTTCCATAACTCAATGCTTTATGTAATGTGTAATAAAACCTACACTTAGAAGGAAGCTGATTTCCATAACTCAATGCTTTATGTAATGTGTAATAAAATCTACACTTAGAAAGAAGCTGAATTTCACAACACAACAACTCAATGGCTTCTGTAAGGTGAAATGAAACCCACATTTACAAAGAAGCTGACTTTCACAACACAATAACTCAATAGATTGTGTAAAGTGTAATGAAACCTACACTCACAAGGAAGCTAACTTCCACAACGCAACAACTCAATGGCTTGTGTAAAGTGTAATGAAACCTACATTTACAAGGAAGCTGACTTTTACAACACAATAACTCAATGGATTGTGTAAGGTGTAATGAAACCTACACTCACAAGGAAGCTAACTTTCACAACACAAAAACTGAATAGCTTGTGTAAGATGTAGTGAAACCTACACTTACAAGGAAGATAACTTTCACAACACAAAACTCAATGGCTTGTGTAAGGTGTAATGAAACCTATATTTACAAGGATGCTGACTTCCACAACTCAATGGTTTAGTATGGTGTAATGAAACGTACACTTACAAGGAAGCTCACTTTCACAACTCAACAGCTCAATGGCTTGTGAAATGTGTAATGAAACCTACATTTAGAAGGAAGGTGACTTTTACAACACAATAACCCAATGGATTGTGTAAAGTGTAATGAAACCTACAGTCAGAAGGAAGCTAACTTTCACAACATTAAAACTCAATGGCTTGTGTAAGGTGTTATGAAACCTACACTTACAAGGAAGCTAACTTTCACAACACAAAAACTCAATGGCTTGTGTAAGGTGTAATGAAACCTACATTTACAAGGAAGCTTACTTTCACAACACAACAACTCAATGGCTAGTGTAAACTGTAATGAAACCTACACTTACAAGGAAGCTAACTTTCACAAAACAAAAACTCAATGGCTTGTGTAAGGTGTAATGGAACCTACATTTGCAAGGAAGGTGACTTTCACAACACATTAACTCAATGGCTTGTGTAAAGTGTAATGAAACCTACTCTTACAAGGAAGCTAACTTTCACAACACAAAAACTCAATGGCTTGTGTAAAATGTAATGACACTTACACTTACAAAGAAGCTTACTTTCACAACACAACAACTCAATGGCTTGTGTAAGGTGAAATGAAACCTTCATTTACAAGGAAGCTAACTTTCACAACACAAAAACTCAATGGCTTTTTTAAGGTGTAACGAAACCTCCACATACAAGGAAGCTGACTTCCACAACTCAATGGTTTAAATAAGGTGTAATGAAACCTACACTTACAAGAAAGCTCATTTTCACAACACCACAACTCAATGTCTTGTGAAAGGTGTAATGAAACCTAAACTTATAAAGAAGCTGACTTTCACAACAGAACTCAATGGCTTTTGTAAAGTGTAATGAAACCTACATTTACAAGGAAGCTTACTTTTACAACACAACAACTTAATGGCTTGTTTAAGGTGTAATGAAACCTAAACGTCCACGAAAGCTAACTTTCACAACACAACAACACTTGTACAACAGCATGTCGTAGTACAATACACCTTAAGGTCATAAAGACCCCATGTCTTCACTTTTTATATAAAATACTGTTATATTACAACAGCATGCCAGAGTACATTACATCAAAAGGTAATAAAGACCCGTGTATTCACTTGATATATAAAATACAGTTATAATTACAACAGCATGCCAAACTTCAATACATCATAAGGTCACAAAGACCCCGATTGTTCACTTGTTCTATAAAATACGGTTATAATTACAACAGCATGCCAAACTTCAATACACCATAAGGTCATAAAGACCACGTGTATTCACTATTTATAGAAAATACTGCTATATTACAACAGCATGTCATTGTACAATACATCAAAATGTCATAAAGACCCCGTGTATTCACTTGTTATATAAAATGCAGGTATAATTAAAACAGCTTGCCAAACTTCAATACATCATCAGGTCATAAAGACCCCGTGTATTCACTTGTTTAATAAAATTCTGTTAAAAATACAACAACATGTCATTGTACAATACATCGTAAGGTCATAAAGACCTCGTATATTCGCTTGATATATAAAATACAGTTATAATTACAACAGCATGCCAAACTTTAGTACATCTTAAAGTCATAAAGACCCCGTGTTTCACTTGTTATATAAAATATAGTTATAATTACAACAGCATGTCATTGTACAATACATCATAAGGTCATAAAGACCCCGTGTATTCACGTGTTATATAAAATACAGTCATAATTACAACAGCATGTCATAGTACATTACATCGTAAGGTCATTAAGACCTCGAGTATTACTTTTTATGAAAAATACTGTTATATTACAACAGCATGTCATTGTACAATACATCATAAGGTCATAAAGACCCTGTGTATTTACTTTGTATGAAAAATACTGTTATAATACAACAGCATGTCATTGTAGAATACATCATATGGTGATAAAGACCCTGTGTATTCACTTGTTATATAAAATACAGTTATAATTACAACAGCATGTCATAGTACATTAGATCATAACGTCATAAACCCCCGTGTATTCATTTGTTATATAAAATACGGTTATAATTACAACAGCCTATCATTGTTAAATACATCATAATGTCATAAAGACCCCGTGTATTCACTTGTTCTATAAAATACAGTGATAATTACAACAGTATGACAATCTTCAGTCCATCATAAGGTCATAAAGACCTCGTGAGTTCACTGTTTATATAAAATACTGTTATATTAAAACAGAATGTCATAGTACATTACATCATAAGGTAATAAAGACCCCGTAATTTCGCTTGATATATAAAATACAGTTATAAATACAACAGCATGCTAAATTTCAGTACATCTTAAAGTCATAAAGACCCCGTGTTTTCACTTGTTATTTAAAATATAGTTATAATTACAACAGCATGTCATTGAACAACACATCATAAGGTCATAAAGACCCCGTGATTTCGCTTGTTATATAAAATAAAGGTATAGTTACAACAGCATGCCAAACTTCAATACATCATAAGGTCATAAAGACCCTGTGTATTTACTTTGTATGAAAAATACCGTTATAATACAACAGCATGTCATTGTACAATACATCATCAGGTCATTAAGACCCCCGTGTATTGACTTGTTATATAAAATACAGTTATAATTACAACAGCATGCCAAACCTCAATACATGATAAGGTCATAAAGACCCTGTGTATTTACTTTGTATGAAAAATACCGTTATAATACAACAGCATGTCATTGTACAATACATCATCAGGTCATTAAGACCCCCGCGTATTCACTTGTTATATGAAATGCAGTTATAATTACAACAGCATGACATAGTACATTAGATAAAATCGTCATAAAGACCCCGTGTATTCACTTGTTACATAAATAAAGTTATAATTACAACAGCATGCCAAGCTTCAATACATCATAAGGTCATAAAGACCCTGTGTATTCATTTTTTATGAAAAATACTGTTATATTACATCAGCATGACATTGTAGAATACATCATAAGGTCATAAAGACCGCGCGTATTCACTTGTTATATAAAATGCAGTTATATTTACAACAGCCTGCCATACCTCAATACATGATAAGTTCATAAAGATCCCATGTATTCACTTGTTATATAAAATGCAGTTATAATTACAACAGCATGCCAAACATCAATACATCATTAGGTCAAAAAGACCCCGTTTATTCACTTGTTATATAAGATACAGTTAAAATTACAAAAGCATGTCGTAGTAAAATACACCATGAGGTCATAAAGAGAACTTGTATTCACTTGTTCTATAAAATACAGTGATAATTACAATAGTATGGCAAACTTCAGTACATCATAAGGTCATAAAGACCCGGTGAGTTCACTGGTTATATAAAATACAGTTATAATTATAACAGCATGCCAAACTTCAATACATCATAAGGTCATAAAGACCCCGTGTATTCACTTTTTATATAAAATACTGTTATATTAAAACAGAATGTCATAGTACATTACATCATAAGGTAATAAAGACCCCGTGTATTCGCTATATATATAAAATACAGTTATAAATACAACAGCATGCCAATCTTCAGTATATCTTCAAGTCATAAAAACCCCGTGTATTCACTTGTTATATAAAATATTGTTATAATTACAACAGCATGTCATTGTACAATACATCATAACGTAATAAAGACCCCGTGTATTCACTTGTTATATAAAATACAGTCATAATTACAACAGCATGTCATAGTACATTACATCGTAAGGTCATTAAGACCCCGTGTATTCACTTGATATATAAAATACAATTATAATTACAATTGCATGCCAAACTTCTATACATCATCAGGTCAAAAAGACCCCGAGTGTTCACTTGATATATAAAATACAATTATAATTACAATTGCATGCCAAACTTCTATACATCATAAGGTCACAAATACCCCTAGTGTTCACTTGTTCTATAAAATACAGTTATAATTACAACAGGATGCCAAACTTCAATACACCATAAATTCTTAAACACCCCGTGTATTCATTTGTTATATAAAATACAGTTATAAGTACAACAGCATGTTATTGTACAATACATCATAAGGTCATAAAGACCCCGTGTATTCACTTGTTATATAAAATACAGTCATAATTACAACAGCATGTCATAGTACGTTACATCGTAAGGTCATTAAGACAACTTGTATTTACTTGTTATATAAAATACAGTGATAATTACAACAGTATGGCAAACTTAAGTACATCATAAGGTCATAAAGACCCGGTGAGTTCACTGGTTATATAAAATACTGTTATATTACAACAGCATGCCAAACTTCAATACACCATAAGGTCACAAAGACCCTGTATATTCATGTTTTATGAAAAATACTGTTATATTACATCAGAATGACATTGTAGAATACATCATAAGGTCATAAAGACCGCGTGTATTCACTTGTTATATAAAATGCAGTTATATTTACAACAGCCTGCCATACCTCAATACATGATAAGTTCATAAAGATCCCTTGTATTCACTTGTTATATAAAATGCAATTATAATTACAACAGCATGCCAAACATCAATACATCATAAGGTCAAAAAGACCCCGTTTATTCACTTGTTATATAAAATACAGTTAAAATTACAACAGCATGTCGTAGTAAAATACACCATGAGGTCATAAAGACCCCATGTCTTCTCTTTTTATATAAAATACTGTTATATTACAACAGCATGCCAGAGTATATTACATCAAAAGGTAATAAAGACCCCGTGTATTCACTTGATATATAAAATACAGTTATAATTACAACAGCATGCCAAACTTCAATACATCATAAGGTCACAAAGACCCCAATTGTTCACTTGTTCTATAAAATACGGTTATAATTACAACAGCATGCTAAACTTCAATACACCATAAGGTCATAGAGACCAAGTGTATTCACTTTTTATAGAAAATACTGTTATATTACAACAGCATTTCATTGTACAATACATCAAAATGTCATAAAGACCCCGTGTATTCACTTGTTATATAAAATACAGGTATAATTACAACAGCTTGCCAAACTTCAATACATCATAAGGTCATAAAGACCCCGTGTATTTACTTGTTATATAAAATACAGTTAAAAATACAACAACATGTCATTGAACACAATACATCGTAAGGTCATAAAGACCCCGTGTATTCACTTGTTATATAAAATACAGTTAAAAATACAACAATATGTCTTTGTACAATACATCGTAAGGTCATAAAGACCTCGTGAATTCGCTTGATATATAAAATATAGTTATAATTACAACAGCATGCCAAACTTTAGTACATCTTAAAGTCATAAAGACCCCGTGTTTTCACTTGTTATATAAAATATAGTTATAATTACAATAGCATGTCATTGTACATTACATCGTAAGGTCATTAAGACCTCGAGTATTACTTTTTATGAAAAATACTGTTATATTACAACAGCATGTCATTGTACAATACATCATAAGGTCATAAAGACCCTGTGTATTTACTTTGTATGAAAAATACTGTTATAATACAACAGCATGTCATTGTAGAATACATCATAAGGTGATAAAGACCCTGTGTATTCACTTGTTATATAAAATACAGTTATAATTACAATAGCATGTCATTGTATAATATATCATAAGGTCATAAAGACCCCGTGTATTCATTTGTTATATAAAATACGGTTATAATTACAACAGCCTATCATTGTTAAATACATCATAATGTCATAAAGACCCCGTGTATTCACTTGTTCTATAAAATACAGTGATAATTACAACAGTATGACAAACTTCAGTCCATCATAAGGTCATAAAGACCTCGTGAGTTCACTGTTTATATAAAATACTGTTATATTAAAACAGAATGTCATAGTACATTACATCATAAGGTAATAAAGACCCCGTGATTTCGCTTGATATATAAAATTCAGTTATAAATACAACAGCATGCTAAATTTCAGTACATCTTAAAGTCATAAAGACCCCGTATTTTCACTTGTTATTTAAAATATAGTTATAATTACAACAGCATGTCATTGTACAACACATCATAAGGTCATAAAGACCCCGTGATTTCGCTTGTTATATAAAATAAAGGTATAGTTACAACAGCATGCCAAACTTCAATACATCATAAGGTCATAAAGATCCTGTGTATTTACTTTGTATGAAAAATACCGTTATAATACAACAGCATGTCATTGTACAATACATCATCAGGTCATTAAGACCCCCGTGTATTGACTTGTTATATAAAATACAGTTATAATTACAACAGCATGCCAAACCTCAGTACATGATAAGGTCATAAAGACCCCGCGTATTCATTTGTTATATGAAATACAGTTATAATTTCAACAGCATGACATAGTACATTAGATAAAATCGTCATAAAGACCCCGTGTATTCACTTGTTATATAAAATAAAGTTATAATTACAACAGCATGCCAAGCTTCAATACATCATAAGGTCATAAAGACCCTGTGTATTCATTTTTTATGAAAAATACTGTTATATTACATCAGCATGGTATTGTAGAATACATCATAAGGTCATAAAGACCGCGTGTATTCACTTGTTATATAAAATGCAGTTATATTTACAACTACCTGCCATACCTCAATACATGATAAGTTCATAAAGATCCCTTGTATTCACTTGTTATATAAAATGCAATTATAATTACAACAGCATGCCAAACATCAATACATCATAAGGTCAAAAAGACCCCGTTTATTCACTTGTTATATAAAATACAGTTAAAATTACAACAGCATGTCGTAGTAAAATACACCATGAGGTCATAAAGACCCCATGTCTTCACTTTTTATAGAAAATACTGTTATATTACAATAGCATGCCAGAGTACATTACATCAAAAGGTAATAAAGACCCCGTGTATTCACTTGATATATAAAATACAGTTATAATTACAACAGCATGCTAAACTTCAATACACCATAAGGTCATAGAGACCAAGTGTATTCACTTTTTATAGAAAATACTGTTATATTACAACAGCATTTCATTGTACAATACATCAAAATGTCATAAAGACCCCGTGTATTCACTTGTTATATAAAATACAGGTATAATTACAACAGCTTGCCAAACTTCAATACATCTTAAGGTAATAAAGTCCCCGTGTATTCACTTGTTATATAAAATATAGTCATAATTACAACAACATGTCATTGTACAATACATCGTAATGTCATAAAGACCCCGTGTATTTGCTTGATATATAAAATACAGTTATAAATACAACAGCAGCCAATCTTCAATACATCATAAGGTCATAAATACCCCGTGTGTTCACATGTTATATAAAATACAGTAATAATTACAACAGCCTGACACACTTCTGTACATCTTAAGGTAATAAAGTCCCCGTGTATTCACTTGTTATATAAAATATAGTCATAATTACAACAACATGTCATTGTACAATACATCATAAGGTCATAAAGACCCCGTGTATTCACTTTATATATAAAAATACAGTCATAATTACAACAGCATGTCATAGTACATTACATCGTAAGGTCATTAAGACCTCGTGTATTCACTTTTTAATGAAAAATACTGTTATATTACAACACCATGTCATTGTACAATACATCATAAGGAAAAAAGACCCCGCGTGTTCACTTGTTATATAAAATAAAGTTATAATTACAACAGCATGCCAAACTTCAATACACCATAAGGTCATAAAGATCACGTGTATTCACTTGTTATATAAAATACGGTTATATTATAACAGCATCCTATAGTACATTACATCAAAAGGTATTAAAGACTCCGTGTATTCACTTGATATATAAAATACAGTTATAATTACAATAGCATGCCAAAGTTCTATACATCATAAGGTCACAAAGACTCCGAGTGTTCACTTGTTTTATAAAATACAGTTATAATTACAACAGCATGCCAAACTTCTATACATCATAAGGTTACAAAGACCCCGAGTGTTCCCTTGTTCTATAAAATACAGTTATAATTAAAACAGCATGCCAAACTTCAATACACCATAAGTTCTAAAAGACCCCGTGTATTCATTTGTTATATAATATAAAGTTATAAATACAACAGCATTTCATTGTACAATACATCATAAGGTCATAAAGAGAACTTGTATTCACTTGTTCTATAAAATACAGTGATAATTACAACAGTATGGCAAACTTCAGTACATCATAAGGTCATAAAAACCCGGTGAGTTTACTGGTTATATAAAATACAGTTATAATTATAACAGCATGCCCAACTTCAATACATCATAAGGTCATAAAGACCCCGTGTATTCACTTTTTATATAAAATACTGTTATATTAAAACAGAATGTCATAGTACATTACATCATAAGGTAATAAAGACCCCGTGTATTCGCTATATATATAAAATACAGTTATAAATACAACAGCATGCCAAACTTCAGTATATCTTCAAGTCATAAAAACCCCGTGTATTCACTTGTTATATAAAATTGTGTTATAATTACAACAGCATGTCATTATACAATACATCATAACGTAATAAAGACCCCGTGTATTAACTTGTTATATAAAATACAGTCATAATTACAACAGCATGTCATAGTACATTACATCGTAAGGTCATTAAGACCCCGTGTATTCACTTGTTATATAAAATACGGTTATATTATAAGAGCATACTATTGTACATTACATCAAAAGGTAATAAAGATCCCGTGTATTCACTTGATATATAAAATACAATTATAATTACAATTGCATGCCAAACTTCTATACATCATCAGGTCACAAAGACCCCGAGTGTTCACTTGTTCTATAAAATACAGTTATAATTACAACAGCATGTTATTGTACAATACATCATAAGGTCATAAAGACCCCGTGTATTCACTTGTTATATAAAATACAGTAATAATTACAACAGCATGTCATAGTACGTTACATCGTAAGGTCATTAAGACAACTTGTATTTACTTGTTATATAAAATACAGTGATAATTACAACAGTATGGCAAACTTCAGTACATCATAAGGTCATAAAGACCCGGTGAGTTCACTGGTTATATAAAATACTGTTATATTACAACAGCATGCCAAACTTCAATACACCATAAGGTCATAAAGACCACGTGTATTCACTTGTAATATAAAACACGGTTATATTATAACAGCATGCTATATTACATTACATCAAAAGGTCATAAAGACCCTGTGTATTAACTTTTTATGAAAGATACTGTTATATTATAACAGCATGTCAATGTAGAATACATCATAAGGTCATAAAGACACCGTGTTTTCACACTTGATATAAAATACAGTCATCATTACAACAGCATGCCATAGTACATTAATATATCACGTCATAAAGACCTCTTGTATTCACTTGTTATACAGAATTCAGTTATAATTACAACAGCATGTCATTGTAGAATACATCAGAAGGTCATAAAGACCCTATGTATTCACTTGTTATATAAAATACAGTGATAATTACAACAGTATTCCAAACTTCAGTACATCATAAGGTCATAAAGACCCCGTGAGTTCACTGGTTATATAAAATACAGTTATAATTACAACAGCATTTCTATCTTCAATTCATCATAAGGTCATAAAGACCCCGGGTATTCACTTTTTATATAAAATACTGTTATATTAAAACAGAATGTCATAGTACATTACATCATGAGGTAATAAGGACCCCGTGTATTCGCTTAATATATAAAATACAGTTATAAATACAACAGCATGCCAAACTTCAGTACATCTTAAAGTCATAAAGACCCCGTGAGTTCACTGGTTATATAAAATATAGTTATAATTACAACAGCATGCCAAACTTTAATACATCATAAGGACATAGAGACCCCGAGGATTCACTTTTTATATAAAATACTGTTATATTAAAACAGAATGTCATAGTACATTACATCATAAGGTAATAAAGACCCCGTGTATTCACTTGTTATATAAAATACAGTTATAATAACAACACCATGTCATGATACATTAAATCTTAACGTCATAAAGACCCCGAATATTCATTTTGTAAGTAGAATATTGTTATATTACAACAGCGTGTCATTGTAGAATACATCAGAAGGTCATAAAGACACTGTGTATTCACTTCTTATATAAAATACAGTTATAATTACAATAGCATGACATTGTACAATACATCATCAGGTCATTAAGACCCTGTGTATTCACTTGTTATATAAAATACAGTTATAATTAAAACAGTATGCCATTTTACAATACATCATAAGGTGATGAAGACCCTGTGTATTCACTTGTTATATAAAATACAATTATAATTACAACAGCATGTCATAGTACATTAGATCTTAACGTCATAAAGAACCCGTGTATTCATTTGTTATATAAAATACAGTGATATATACAATAGTACGTCTTACTTCAATACATCATAAGGTCATAAAGTCCCCGAGGATTCACTTTTTATATAAAATACTGTTATACTAAAACAGAATGTCATAGTACCTTACATCATAAGGTAATAAAGACCCCGTGTATTCGCTTGATATATAAAATACAGTTATAAATACAACAGCATGCCAAACTTCAGTATATCTTAAAGTCATAAAAACCCCGTGTATTCACTTGTTATATAAAATATAGTTATAATAACAACAGCATGTCATTGTACAAAAAATTTTAAGGTCATAAAGACCCCGTGTATTCACTTGTTATATAAAATACTGTTATATTCCAACAGAATGCCATAGTACATTCCATCAATTGGTAATAACGTTCCCGTTTATTTACTTTTTATGTAAAATACAGTTATAATTACAACAGCATGTCATAGTACGTTAGATCATAACGTCATAAA
>NW_013669534.1:0-7096 GCF_000517525.1 Limulus polyphemus | reverse complement strand
ACATCCTTTAGGTCATAAAGACCCCGTGTATTCACTTGTTATATAAAATACAGTTATAATTACAACAGCGTGTCATTGCATAATACATCATAAGGTCGTAAAGACCCTGTGTATTCACTTGTTATATAAAATACAGTGATAATTAAAATAGCATGTCAAACTTCAATACATCCTTTAGGTCATAAAGACCCCGTGTATTCACTTGTTATATAAAATACAGTTATAATTACAACAGCGTGTCGTTGCATAATACATCATAAGGTCATAAAGACCCCGTTTATTCACTTGTTATATAAAATAAAGTTATAATTACAACAGCATGTCATAGTACAATACATCATAAGGTCATAAAGACCCCGTGTATTCACTTGTTATATAAAATACAGTTATAATTACAACAGCGTGTCGTTGCATAATACATCATAAGGTCATATAGACCAAGTGTATTCACTTGTTATATAAAATACAGTTATAATTACAACAGCATGTCATAGTACAATACACCATAAGGTCAAAAAGACCCCGTATATTCACTTGTTATATAAAATACAGTTATAATTACAACAGCATGTCATAGTACATTACATCATAAGGTCATAAAGACCCCGTGTATTCACTTGTTATATAAAATATATTGATAATTACAACAGCATGTCGTAGTACAATACAGCATAAGGTCAAAAAGACCCCGTGTATTCACTTGTTATATAAAATACAGTTATAATTACAACAGCATGTCATTTTACAATACATTCTAAGGTCATGAATTCCCCGTGAGTTCACTGGTTATATAAAATACAGTTATAATTACAACAGCTTGCCAAACTTCAATACATCGTAAGGTCATAAAGACCCCGAGGATTCACTGTTATATAAAATACTGTTATATTCCAACAGCATGCCATAGTACATTACATCAAAAGGTAATAACGACCCCGTTTATTCACTTTTTTATGTAAAATACAGTTATAATTAAAACAGCATGTCATAGTACATTAGATCATAACGTCATAAAGACCCCGTGTATTCACTTGTTCTATAAATTACAGTTATAATTACAACAGCATGTCATAGTACATTACATCATAAGGTCATAAAGACCCTGTGTATTAATTTGTTCTATAAAATACAGTGATAATTACAACAGTATGCCAAACTTCAGTATATCATAAGGACATAAAGACCCCGTGAGTTCACTGGTTATATAAAATAGTTATAATTACAACAGCATGCCTATCTTCAATTCATCATAAGGTCATAAAGACCCCGTGTATTCACTTTTTATATAAAATACTGTTATATTAAAACAAAATGTCATAGTACATTACATCATAAGGTAATAAAGAACCCGTGTATTCGATTGATATATAAAAAACAGTTAAACATGAAACAGCATGCTAAACTTCAGTACATCTTAAAGTCATAAAGACTCCGTGTATTCACTTGTTATATAAAATATAGTTATAATAACAACAGCATGCCACTGTACAAAAAATCATAAGGTCATAAAGACCTCGTGTATTCACTTGTTATATAAAATACTGTTATATTCCAACAGCATGCCATAGTACATTCCATCAAAAGGTAATAACGTTTCCATTTATTCACTTGTTATGTAAAATACAGTTATAATTACAACAGCATGTCATAGTTTATTAGATCATAACGTCATAAAGACCCCGTGTATTCATTTGTTATATAAATTACAGTTATAATTACAACAGCATGTCATTGTACAATACATCATAAGGTCATAAAGACCCCGTGTATTCACTTGTTATATAAAATACAGTTATAATAACAACAGCATGTCATGATACATTAAATCTTAACGTCATAAAGACCCCCAATATTCATTTTGTAAGAAACATATTGTTATATTACAACAGCGTGTCATTGTAGAATACATCAGAAGGTCATAAAGACACTGTGTATTCACTTGTTATATAAAATACAGTTATAATTACAACATCATGTTATTGTACAATACATTATCAGGTCATTAAGACCCTGGGTATTCACTTGTTATATAAAATACAGTTATAATTGAAACAGTATGTCATTGTACAATACATCATAAGGTGATAAAGACCTCATGTATTCAATTGTTATATAAAATACAGTTATAATTACAACAGCATGTCATAGTACATTAGATCTTAACGTCATAAAGACCCCGTGTATTCACTTGTTATATAAAATACAGTTATAATTACAACAGCATGTCATTGTACAATAAATCATAAGGTCATAAGGACCCCATGTATTCACTTGTTCTATAAAATACAGTGATATTTACAATAGTATGCCAAACTTCAATACATCATAAGGTCATAAAGACCCCGAGGATTCACTTTTTATATAAAATACTTTTATATTAAAACAGAATGTCATAGTACATTACATCATAAGGTAATAAAGACCCCGTGTATTCGCTTGATATATAAAATACAGTTATAAATACAACAGCATGACAAACTTCAGTACATCTTAAAGTCATAAAGACCCCGTGTATTCACTTGTTATATAAATTACAGTTATAATTACAACAGCATGTCATAGTACATTACATCATAAGGTCATAAAGACCTTGTGTATTAACTTGTTCTATAAAATACAGTGATAGTTACAAGAGTATGCCAAACTTCATTACATCATAAGGTCATAAATACCACGTTAGTTCACTGGTTATATAAAATACAGTTATAATTGCAACAGCATGCCAAACTTCAGTACATCTTAAAGTCATAAAGACCCCGTGTATTCACTTGTTATATAAAATACAGTTATAATTACAACAGCATGTCATAGTACATTACATCATAAGGTCATAAAGACCTTGTGTATTCACTTGTTATATAAAATATGGTTATATTTACAACAGCATGACATTGTACAATACATCATAAGGTCATAAAGACCCCGTGTATTCACTTCTTATATAAAATACAGTTATAATTACAACAGCATGTCGTAGTACAATACACCATAAGGTCATAAAGACCCCATGTTTTCACTTGTTCTATAAAATACAGTGATAATGACAACAGTATGCCAAACTTCATTACATCATAAGGTCATAAATACCCCGTTAGTTCACTGGTTATATAAAATACAGTTATAATTGCAACAGCATGCCAAACTTCAGTACATATTAAAGCCATAAAGACCCCGTGTATTCACTTGTCATATAAAATATAGTTATAATTAGAATAGCATGTCATTGTACAATACATCAAAAGGTCATAAATACCTCGTGTATTCACTTGTTATATAAAATACTGTTATAAATACAAAAGCATGTCAATGTACAATACATCATAAGTTCATAAAGACTCCGTGTATTCACTTCTTATATAAAATAAAGTTATAATTAAAACAGCATGTCATTGTACGATACATCATAAGGTTATTAAGACCCCGTGTATTCACTTCTTATATAAAATACAGTTATAATTACAACAGCATGTCGTAGTACAATACACCATAAGGTCATAAAGACCCCGTGTATTCACTTGTTATATAAAATACAGTTATAATTAGAACAGCATGTCATTGTACTATACATCATAAGGTCATAAAGACCCCGTGTATTCACTTGTTATATAAAATACAGTTATAATTACAACAGCATGTCATTTTACAATACATTCTAAGGTCATGAATTCCCCGTGAGTTCACTGGTTATACAAAATACAGTTATAATTACAACAGCTTGCCAAACTTCAATACATCGTAAGGTCATAAAGACCCCGAGGATTCACTTTTTATATAAAATACTGTTATATTAAAACAGAATGTCATAGAACATTACATCATAAGGTCATAAAGACCCCATTTCTTAACTTTTTATGTAAAATACACTTATAATTATAACAGCATGTCATAGTACATTAGATCATAACGTCATAAAGACGCCGTGTATTAATTTGTTATATAAAATACAGTGATAATTACAACAGCAACTCATTGTACAATACATAATAAGGTCATAAAGACCCCGTGTATTCACTTGTTATATAAATTACAGTTAGAATTACAACAGCATGTCGCAGTACAATACACCATCAGGTCATAAAGACCCCATTTCTTAACTTTTTATGTAAAATACACTTATAATTATAACAGCATGTCATAGTAAATTAGATCATAACGTCATAAAGATGCCGTGTATTAATTTGTTATATAAAATACAGTGATAATTACAACAGCAACTGATTGTACAATACATGATAAGGTCATTAAGACCCCGTGTATTCACTTGTTATATAAAATACAGTTATAATTAAAACAGCATGCCAAACTTCAATACATCATAAGGTCATAAAGACCCCGAATATTCACTCTTTATATAAAATATAGTTATAATAATAAAAGCATGTCATTGTACAATACATCAAAAGGTCATAAATACCTCGTGTATTCACTTGTTATATAAAATATTGTTATAAATACAAAAGCATGTCATGGTACAATACATCATAAGGTCATAAAGACTCCGTGTATTCACTTCTTATATAAAATACAGTTATAATTAAAACAGCATGTCATTGTACAATACATCATAAGGTTATGAAGACCCAGTGTATTCACTTGTTATATAAAATACAGTTATAAGTAGAACAGCATGTCATTGTACAATACATCATAAGGTCATAAAGACCCTGGGTATTCACTTCGTATGAAAATTACTGTTATATTACAACAGTGTGTCATTGTAGAATACATCAGAAGGTCATAAAGACCCTGTGTGTTCACTTTTTATATAAAATACAGTTATAATTAAAAAAGCATGTCATTGTACAATACATCATCCGGTCATTAAGACCCCGTGTATTCACTTGTTATATAAAATACATTTATAATTACAAAAGCATGTCATTGACCAATACATCATAAGATGATAAAGACCTCGTGTATTCACTTGTTATATAAAATACAGTTATAATTACAACAGTATGTCATAGTACATTAGATCTTAACGTGATAAAGACCCCGTGTATTCATTTGTTATATAAAATACAGTTATAATTACAACAGCATGTCATTTTACAATACATCATAAGGTCATAAAGACCCCGTGTATTCACTTGTTATATAAAATACAGTTATAATTACAAAAGTATGTCATTGTACAATACATCATAAGGTCATAAAAACCCCGTGTATTCACTAGTTAAATAAAATACAGTTATAATTACAACAGCATGTCATTTTACAATACATCATAAGGTCATAAAGACCCCGTGTATTCACTTGTTATATAAAATACAGTTATAATTACAACAGCATGTCATTGTACAATACATCATAAGGTCATAAAGACCCAGTGTATTCACTTGTTATATAAAATAAAGTAATAATTAGAACAGCATGTCATTGTACAATACATCATAAGGTCATAAAGACCCTGGGTATTCACTTTGTATGAAAAATACTGTTATATTACAACAGCGTGTCATTGTAGAATATATCAGAAGGTCATAAAGACCCTGTATGTTCACTTTTTATATAAAATACAGTTATAATTAAAACAACATGTCATTGTACAATACATCATCCGGTCATTAATACCCCGTGTATTCACTTGTTATATAAAATACAGTTATAATTACAAAAGCATGTCATTGTACAATACATCATAAGGTGATAAAGACCTCGTGTATTCACTTGTTGTATAAAATACATTTATTATTACAACAGCATGTCATTGTAATATACATCATAATTTCATAAAGAACCTATGTATTCTCTTTTTATATAAAATACTGTTATAGTACAACAGAATGTCATAGTACATTACATCATACGGTCATAAAGATCCAGTGTATTCACTTGTGATATAAAATACAGTTATAATTAGAACAGCATGTCGTAGTACAATACACCATAAGGTCAAAAAGACCCCGTGTATTCACTTGTTATATAAAATACAGTTATAATTACAACAGTATGCCATTGTACAATACATCATAAGGTCATAAATTCCCCGTGAGTTCACTGGTTATATAAAATACAGTTATAATTACAACAGCATGCCAAATTTCAATACATGATAAGGTCATAAAGACCCCGAGGATTCACTTTTTATATAAAATACTGTTATATTAAAACAGAATGTCATAGTACATTACATCATAAGATAATAAAGACCCCGTGTATTCGCTTGATATATAAAATACAGTTATAAATACAACAGCATGCCAATGTTCAGTACATCTTTAAGTCATAAAGACCCCTATTCACTTTTTATATAAAATATAGTTATAATAACAACAGCCTGTCATCGTACAATACATCAAAAGGTCATAAAGACCCCGTGTATTCACTTGTTATATAAAATACTGTTATAAATACAAAAGCATGTCATGGTACAATACATCATAAGGTGATAAAGACTTCGTGTATTCACTTGTTGTATAAAATACAGTGAAAATTACAACAGCATGTCATTGTAAAATAAATTATAAGGTCACAAAGACCCCATGTATTCTCTTTTTATATAAAATACTGTTATACTACAACAGAATGTCATAGTACATTACATCATAAGGTCATAAAGACCCCGTGTATTCACTTGTTATATAAAATGCAGTTATAATTACAACAGCATGTAGTAGTACATTAGATCATAACGTCATAAAGACCCCGTGTATTCATTTGTTATATAAAATACAGTTATAATTACCACAGCATGTCATTGTACAATACATCATAAGGTCATAAAGACCCCGAGAACTCACTTGTTATATAAAAAACAGTTATAATTACAACAGCATGTCATAGTACATTAGATCATAAGGTGATAAAGACGCCGTGTATTCATTTGTTATACAAAATAGAGTTATAATTACAACAGTTGTCATTGTACAATACATCATAAGGTCATAAAGACCCCGTGTATTCACTTGTTATATAAAATACAGTTATAATTACCACAGTATGTCATTGTACAATACATCATAAGGTCATAAACACCCCGTGTATTCACTTGTTATATAAAATACAGTTATAATTACCACAGCATGTCATTGTACAATACATCATAAGGTCATAAACACCCCGTGTATTCACTTGTTATATAAAATACAGTTAT